>NC_091156.1:17261750-17516750 GCF_040958095.1 Procambarus clarkii
TTTACATATATATTTGACCTTTTAGGCAATGCTATGGTTACAAACTGAACAGTAGTGCTGTTAGTTCATACTGTGTGCATCAGCCTTGGTGGCTCACTCAGCACCGAGGCTCTCACACCCGGAAGTGTTGCCTACGATTTAAAAAGAAAAATAGCGTTTTTTTACAAGAACCCGGTGCAGCCGCGGGACTTTTAAATCTTGCACGGAACTCCAAAACATCATGTTGTGGTGTGCAATTTTGCGACAGATACTCATTACATCATATGGTGTGTTGCACAGTTTAAGGGTTCAACACATTCAACACCCCCATGCGCAAGAAAAAAATTCTAAAAATGTTGTCGTCTCCTAAAAATGGTTATTTGTGTTCCCTGAGCACAGGAAAAATAATAAAAAAATTATGTTGTACATACAAATGACGTAAATGAGCCAACAAGTTTGCCGATGAAGTCATGGAGCATAATTGCTCAAGGGTGCCACATCAGGGAGCCATCGCACACAGCATTCAAGAGGTCCGAGTTGCCCCGAATTTATTTCTGCAGCATTATTTACAGTATCTATGGCACATTTTACAACAATTTTTTACACTAGTATTGTTCCAATTATTGTCACGATGATGTATTATAATACAGCTGCTATAAGTTCACTACACTCACATATGAGTGTCACAAGCATGTGCACCAAAGTGTTTTATTTTACAGGACATATACAATGTATTTGTCTTTTTTTAATATATACACTCATTCACTCAAAATGTACATGTTTTTACACAAGTATTGGATATTTAGTAGTCCTGAAGACTGTGATGCTGTGTGAAACAGGTGACATAGCACAGAGGGACTGCACACGCTTTGCACCATGTTAACACCCGTTTACGTTTCTGTGGCCTAATTTGTGTAGTGTTACACACAATGCACCAAAGCTGGCCTACTGCACGCAATCCAGTTGGTGGTAATTTCTTGATTTGGTGTACCAGAAAGGCCTCCTTGTAAGCGAGCCTGAGTGTGAGAGCATGGTGCAATATTAGGTCTCGAATGGGTCTTTGTATGCCATGGGTGTCTTTGCCAAACTTACCTAGTAATTGTTTCACAACTTGAAAACTAAATGAACAGAAATGTGGTTTTCTACCTGTTTTCACAAGACACATGTTGTAACTGTTCAGCATTGTTACATCAACAAGGTAAATAATCATAATACATAATAAGAGCATAATCATCATCTTGATCCTCTTTACCGTTTTCTGTACAAACACTACAGCACCCACCATCATGTCATATTTATAGACTAAACAAATGGTGGTGATGTAGTCCACCACACTAAACAAATGGTGATGTTGTAGTCCACCACACTAAACAAATGTTGATGTTGTAGTCCACCACACAATCTGGCTTATATATTATTTGTTTTGTTGGTCTGTTCACCTTGCCACTGTCCACCATTGTACCAGGGTGAATGGTAGTCAACATGTTCACTTCACATTTGTCTTTCCACCGGACAAAGAATTCCACCAATTTTTCTTACCTCACAATCATTACACCTACTTGCATAGCAGTGTAAAAAACAGGCATTTCCTTTTGTTTTGGCTTTACTTGCCATAATTCCAGTTCTATTATCAAGCAAGAACCTGGTATAACAGTTATCTGTGTACAATATGTGGCCCTTGTTCAGATATGGTGCAAGCAGTGCCTTCACCACACTACCTGACAAGCCATGTATGTCTTTACCAGGAATGTCTACATTTGTAGCAGAATACAGTGTCATATATGTAACACCTTCCCAATTAGTGGTGGTGGGTGGGGGGTGTTGTAGGAACCGCACAAAGCAATGAAGACAGTAGCGATCACGGAGATCCTGTAGAGATAGGATTCCCCTTTCAACATACAGGCTCTGGGTCAGAGTTGAACGAAAGGCACCAGAGCTGAGACGTAACCCAGCATGGTGACGAGCATCAAGACGGCAAAGAGTTGAGGGAGAGGCAGACATGTAATCATGATAGCCATAATACAGTTTAGACAACATAAGAGAGGAATGTGAAGAGAGGAGTGTGCACCTATCAGCTCCCCAGTATGTATGGATCAAGACCTTAAATAAGTTAAGTAAATCAACCTAGCAGTGCAATCTTTTCTTCAAAAAACTCTCAGCCTTTATAACACCCACTGTCCTATGCTAACAAAACAAGTCACAACTAAAAGGCTAAACAATCCTGGGCTTACAAAGGGAATACTTAAATCCTTAGATACAAAGGTTTCAGGTTTAGATACAAAGGATACAGGATTTAAGGATACAATCCTTAAATACAAAGGGAATACCTAAATACTTAAATAAATAAACTATCAAACATATTTGAAAAAATTATCTACAAACAGCTCTACTCCAATCTCGTAAAATTTGACATGCTTAGCCCCTGTCAGTTTGGCTTCCGCTCCCAAAAGATTACCAACGATGCAATTATTAGTCTCCTTGATATAATTTACTCAGCCATTGACAAAAATGAGTTTCTGATTGGACTCTTCATTGACCTGAGATAGGTCTTTGATACTGTTAATCACAATTACCTCTTAAGTAAACTCCATCATTATGGAATCCGAGGCCATGCACTGGACTATATCCAATCCTATCTTGGTGATAGACACCAATGTGTAGCCATCAATAATATAACCTCTCCCACTCTACCAATAACCGTTGGAGTGCCACAGGGCAGCATCTTGGGACCTCTCCTATTTTTATATACATCAATGATCTGCCTAATGTCTCTTAACATTCTGAAACCTATTTTGTTTGCTGATAATACTACTCTCATCTACTCTAACCCCAACCCACATACACTAAATAATGTTGTTAATAATGAACTAAAAAAAAGTCCACTTATGGATGTCAACCAATAAACTAACACTTAACATAGAAAAAGACCTACTACAGTATTTGGAAGCAAATCTACAAATGCAATTCAGCTTCAGATAGACAATGTAAACATTAGCAATAAAAACGATGGAAAGTTTCTTGGCCTATTCCTAGACAAGAGACTCAACTTCAGCACCCACATACAACACATAACTAAGAAAGTCTCTAAAACAGTTGGTATACTCTCCAAAATCAGATATGATGTACCTAACTCTGCTCTCATCTCTCTATATTATGCACTAATCTATCCCTATCTTAATTATGGTATCTGTGCATGGGGGTTCAACCACTTCAAACCACCTCAAGTACATCACCACCCAGCAAAAATCTGCTATCAGAATAATAACAAATTCTGCTTTCAGACAACACTCAGCCCCTTGTTTAACTCCCTATACATACTAAACATAATCTCACTCCACAAATTCTCTTGTGTCAACTACATTTACAAAACCCTGTTCTTAAATGCAAATCCTGGTCTGAAACTCTCCCTGGACAGATGTAATAGGACCCATTATCACCACACCAGAAATAAATATATCTTTGATATCCCCAGAGTCAAACTTAATCTGTGTAAATACACTATGCAAATAAAGGGACCCAGTCTATGGAACTCACTCCCTAATGAATTGAAAAGCTGTCCAACTTTTGCGTCATTCAAAAACAAAATTAAAAAGTACCTAATTTCATCTTCATAGTTTTTTACCTTGTTGCTTAAAATTGCACTGTATCTAGTGCTACCCAATCTCCCAATCTTTATGTACCCAATCCGAACATCTTTACCATTGTGATCATTGCTGTCTTCTATATGTACTATCAATCTGCTGTATGGTGTCTATTAATCTTGTTTAAATTACCAATCAAGCTGTCAATGTAATCAATCAGAGCTTTAATATACAAATGTGCTTTAATATACTTACTAATCTCTCTCATCTCATTTTTTCTTGCAATATATCTGTTATCATTTTATTAATTCTGCTAGAATTAAACTACTTAAAATTATCTGTTAGATTAAGGACCTGCCCGAAATGCTGCGCGTACTAGTGGCTTTACAAGATTGTAAATACTATGCTATGTATTCTCACAAACCCAATGTACCTTCTTGTATATAAATAAATAAATAAATAAATAAATAAATAAATAAATAAATCCATTAATAAAAAACACTACTTGAGAAGTAGTATAGGTTAGGAATCGTCTCCAAAGAATTTTCAAAGAATTACTCTTCATTGCTATCTAAAATAATTAGAAGAGCCAAAACTAAATACTATGAAGATAAATTTACCCAAACAAAGGGCAACATTAAGAAAACATGGAGCACAATTTCACAAATATTGGGATCAAAGAAGATTTTAAATAACAAACCAATACTCCTGTCCAATAACGATGGTCAGCTTACAGCCTCTGATACTGCTATTGAGTTCAATAGGTTCTTCTCTTCCATTGGGTAATCCCTTGCAAATGATATTCCATCTTTCAATACTGATGTTCAGGACTATCTTACAGGTAACTATCCACAGTCTCTGTACCTAACGCCTGCAAATTCCACTGATGTTAATGAGATAATCCTTTCCTTTAAAACCAAGTCTAGTGCCCTTGAGGAGATACCAACTTTAATTTACAAAAAAGCCTCCAGATTTAGCTCCTGCCATTGCATTGCTCTTCAACAAGTCACTTGAACTCCAAAACTTTCCAGATATTCTAAAAAAAGCGAGAGTAACCCTATCCACAAATGTGGTGATCTCACTAATGTTAACAACTACAGACCTATATCAATCCTGCCAAACTTGTCAAAAATATTTGAAAAACTAATCTACAAGCAGCTCTACTCTTATCTAGCCAAACACAGTATACTTAGCTCTTGTCAATATGGCTTCAGACCCAAAAAAAAAAGCACTAACGATGCACTTATTAGTATGATTAACTTGATACATGCAGCTCTTGATAAAAATGAGTTCCCTGTTGGGTTATTTGTGGACCTGCATAAAGCTTTTGACACTGTCAACCACCAAAACCTTCTTCATAAATTACTTCATTATGGAGTCAGAGGTCACTCCCTGCAATACCTCAAATCTTACCTTACTGACAGGCTCCAGTATGTTTCTGTGAATAATTCAATTTCTCCCACCCTACCCATCAACACTGGTGTTCCTCAGGGCAGCATACTTGGCCCTCTCCTCTTTCATCTACATTAATGACCTTCCATATGCCTCCCAACACCTCAAACCAATTCTATTTGCTGACGACACAACCTTCATTTACTCCAGTCCTTAAGTCCAGAACACCAAGCTCAGCTACCTGGCCAGAAGACAGCTGTACCGCATGAAGAACATGTATGTCCCAGACCCCGAAGATCCCTACGTTGCAGAAAACACCACCAGCGACTACGAGATCCACGAACCACCACACAGAACCAGAAGAATCAATCTCCAACAAAGAGTGATCAGACACATCCATGATGAGGCCTTCCCAAGACAACCAGATGAGTGGCCCATCCCAGACCCGATCTATACGAAATGAAAAATAAAGAAATAAAAAAAAAGAAAAAATAAATAAATAAATAAATAAATAAAACTCCTACAAAAAAATATAAAACCAAAAAACCCTTTGTCGTGGCATCAGAAGTGTAACTACCTGATGTTGCTAAGATTAACCTCCTTCAGCCAACTCCATCGGCTCTAGTGCTTTAGGACACCAACAAGGTCACAAACACTAGCCCCCCAGCCAATGTACTGACAACCCAACATAACACATACGCAAACAAACAACACATACACAAATGTCAACCCATGGTGGACAGGCCACCGAACTTTCAAACCTCCTCTCTCTCTACACCCGCATCCTCTTCCTGAATTTCATCTCCCCATCCCTCTACCTCCCCCATCCTTTCCAATCCCTATGGACATTAAAGCTAAAGCACGAAAGTGACAAGCATGAGCACCAAGCATCGGCTCCTGGAGACAAACACGAAGCGGTGAGAACTACATGGTTAGAAGTTGGAGTTCATAGAAGTTGGCATAAAAACCACGAATATTCCATTGAAGAACAGACAGACAAAAGAGAGAACAGAAACAAACACAACAAGGGAGGAACAAAGGCAAAGAAGAACACAATAGACTAAGTAAGATCAGGATCAGTGAAATCGGGGTGATGGGGCATAGGCAAAGCAAGAAAAGACAATGGAGTCAAGGGAGCGGGAGGACAGACCAGAAGCGGACTGAGGGTCTGGAGCAGGAGGCATCGGAGAGGGGTAGTCAAGGGAATCAAGAGCAGCAACCAAGAAAGAATCAAGGTCCAAGGAAATCTCCATAGCAGGGACAGGTGATTCCAACACTGAAATTGGAGGGACGCAGGGATAGTGTCAGAAGGTGAGGAATATATTGATGCCGTCTTACCTGCCGAGGAGGAAGGAGAGGAGCCAGGTTTATGTTTCTGATGTAGAAAGAAAGGCGTACCATCAGCAATGTTCTGGGCGCCAGCCTCTACAGCCTCATCAGAAGGAGAATGGGAACAGTCAACATGAAGAATACCGGGAGGAGAATGGACAATTGGACAATGACCTGGACAGACAGGCAGTGAGGAGGGCCAAAAGACAGAGGGAAGGGCCGAGAAGAAGGATTGGGGCGAGGAGGAAAAGAGGGCACAGGAGATAAGGAAGCTTGGAAAGAAGGAAACACCAGATGGAGAACCAGAAGGAATACCCTCTAGCCCAGAATGCAAAGGAGTAGGTGAGGTGGTGTAGGTCTCGGGGTCCAAGGCCTGGAAACAGTTGTGAAACTAAGAAAGAGGGAGAGGATGAGAAGTGGAATGCAACACATGAGTGTAAGACATGACAGAGAAAGTGAGAGGATGGCGAAGCTGGCGTCTCGCCTCAGGAAAAGATAATCAATCGCGATGTTTCAAATTGAGGATGGCTTCCTCAAATTTGTAGTTCACACATGCACAGGAGAAGGCAGGGTGGGCATCACTGCAATTGATGCAGTGAGCTTGGGAAGAAGAGCACTCCATCTTAGAATGACTCGAGGCTCCACACAAGGGGCATAGACACACCTCATTTGTGCACCTGAAGGGACCATGCCCAAATCTCCAGCTCCTGCTGCAGAGCGAAGAGAGGGAATGTACTCCTGAACGGAGAATCTGGCACCAGCAAGACCAATGGAAGATGGACGGGACCTACTATCAAAAGTGACCTTCACAACACAAAGAGGATGATTAGGAGAACTATTTACATTAACACTTTCGCGCTCTCGGCGCTCAAAAAAAAAACAATACCCTAGATGCTTTCGGCACTTCGCGCGCCTATGCGGTAAGACCGAAAAAGAGTACACTCTTTTGACTGTCCTGACAATAATTGAAGGCGCACGTATTTAAATTTAGTATCACTGTGTTCGCAATGAAATTGTCTATAAGAGCATACCTATAAAATGCCGCCCAAGCATAAGGAGTATCAACACCAAATAAAAAACTATGCAGATCACTCGCCGAGAGCGCCAAACAGCAACAAAATGTTTCCACTCTCTTAATGGTTGCGAAGCCTACAGTTGTCCTACATCGCTAATTTTGGTATCATTGGAATCGCAATAAAATTCTCTACACGGACATATGCATATGAATGTTTAATATAGGTAATTGCCCACCCGCAAGAGTGTGTGAAGTGGAGAGTAGTTAGCCGCGAGCGCACTGGCGAAAACACAGGAGGGAAATCATGCTTGGAAAGTTTATACGTTTCTGACCCTACTTTTCTATGTACGTATTTTTTTTTATACCAATGTGTTCGCAATAAAATTTTCTATAAGATGAACTGTATAACATTTGTACAAAGCATGTGTAAGAGAAGCGCCAAATATAGAACCACGTCGCTCAGTATGCATTCGCGGCAGAAACGAACGCATTGTTTTCGTTCGTTTGATGTTTGTCATGTTTATACTGTTGAAACATTTTATAATTTGTATGACAGTGATCGCAGTAAAATTCCCTACACAGACATATACATAACACATACAAATATTTCCACGCGTTGGATATATCAACGGCTAAAGGGAACCCACTGCCACACGCTCGCCACACCCCCAAACATACTTTGTGTATTTTTTTTTTTACTCATAGAAGTTTGATATAATATTCATTCTGGTACCAAAAAATTCGCAAATAAATTCTCTACAAAACAAAAGTATCCCCATCCATTTCGGTTAAAAAATGGAATTTATAGAAATATTTTTTCGATGGACGAGAAAAGTAGGCTGTTATGCGGAATCGTAAGAAAAAACGGCGACGAGTTATCTCTAATCTAAAGCGCGAAAGTGTTAATTGCATTCTTTATGGTTAGTTAGCTCAGGGAGCCACTAAGGGGGATCCTTCCAGAGTGAGCATTGTATGTAATGTAATGCCTCTTTCTAGGAGAACCCCGATGGCTCCCTGAATCCCTCTCTCCCTCACTCCTAGGTTTATTGGTTTGTTGTCCATCAGCTCCAGTATTTGGTGTGTTGAAAGTATGGCCAGGGCTCTTGGCTGCCTGGTAGCAACTATCATACTAGAGTGGATCACTTTAATTGCCTGAATAATTTTGGAGAGTCATTAGACTATTTTGGTGCTTAGTTTTCAATGAACCTTGTAGTTGTCTGCAAGGCTATGCAGTTTCTAAATCCTTTCCCAGATTGGGTGACTATAATAAGTTTAAAGTTCTCTGCGCCTCTGTGAGGGGGTGCCGTGCTTTGGTTCTGATACCCAGTAGGCCTAACAGGACTTCTGTGATTGATGTAACTCCCCAAATGCATTGTGGCCTTCCAAAGCTAGCTGCTCTATTACACTTCTACAGCATTCATCGAAAACAGAACATATCTCAAGATATCATACCTTTAGAGTTGATAGTAGTTTTGACTTATCACGGGAAAGAAACTGAAGAATTCTTGGCAATAAGGTTGCTGGATAAATAATGAAACTTCGAAGAATCTCTCCATCACTACCATATACAGCTTTGCAACCATACCTGAAGAAACAATATCAGTACAAAATAAATAAGTAAATAAATAAATTAAATAAATTAAATAAATTAAATAAATAAATAAATAAATAAATAGAGCCAGAGCAATCGACCGTTTGCTATTACAACAGCCTTTGAACTGTGGAGAGATGCCGTCCTGGAGGTCTGCGACCACCGTGTCCCCCTCCCGGGGAGGGAGGGGTTGCGCAGATGATTGCGCTGCGGTTGTGGTGAACGTTGTGTTTGTTTTCTTGTTTTTGATTGGGGAGGTCTGTTTGCTAGTTCGGCTTTCGGTTTGCAATTTTTGACCAGCAGTAGTTTTTTAAATTCCTACCTTTCTGGGTGCCTGACCTGGTATATGGCAGAAAAAGACTGCTTCCAATTACACGGGGTGTCTTTAGGCCATTGCTCCTCATGCCTCTCTTGAGGGGCCCGTTCCTGGTTCTGGTCCCCATTAGGCTTAGAACTCCTTCGATTGACTGTTGCCACGGTCTAATATATACACATCAGTCCGGTATAGCTCCGGGAAGCCGAAGGGGCTCTCCACAGTAAAGTTATGAATAAAAAAAATGAGTGATAAAATTTTTAAAATGTCACCAATGGTATTTTATTCATTATGGTCTCAGAATGGCATACAACATTCATGTTCTATTTTGCAAAATATTGTTTGAGAGTACAGTTCACTGTAAAACATTTTTTCAATGTGGCTATCCAAATATGTGCCAAATGTATACGCAAAAACTGACAATCCCGGACTGCCAGTAAATAAGTGTTATCGTTATTATCAGTACCAGTTACCGCCCGTCACTCACGCATTTATTTTATACAAAAATCGTACAAAATCTATGTCTTAACATAATGGCATGAAATTTTCACAATGCTGATGCCAAATAACATGAGATTTGTTTAAAAATTTTCACTATTTTTCAAATTTGGAAAAGTCTCTATAGTCACCGGGCCCTTTAAACAGACAAACAACACTAGATGCGAGTTCAGAGGGTAGCGGATTTCTATTTTTTAAATAGCTTCCAATGGTGTTAATGTTAGTAAACACAAACTAAAAACTAATTTGTAGATATGTCTAAGAATATGCCTAAGTTCCTTTTAAATGTAATAACTCACTGTACCTAAATATGGATATTTGACATACTGTATGTCTTTAGGGACTGTAGGAACCTCGATAGTAGGCTTAAATTTGACAGTTAAGAATCTACCCAGAATTCTATCGAGTATCTTGCTAGGAAGTATCTTGCGGGAAGCCGGTCGGCCGAGCGGACAGCACGCTGGACTTGTGATCCTGTGGTCCTGGGTTCGATCCCAGGCGCCGGCGAGAAACAATGGGCAGAGTTTCTTTCACCCTATGCCCCTGTACCTAGCAGTAAAATAGGTACCTGGGTTTTAGTCAGCTGTCACAGGCTGCTTCCTGGGGATGGAGGCCCTGGTCGAGGATCGGTCCGCGGGGACACTAAAAAAAAAAAAGCCCCGAAATCATCTCAAGATAACCTCAAGATAGGAAATTTGTTCGAAATAAAAAATTCTTGATATTGAAGTTAAGTTTTTCAACTAATTTGTAATCTGAACAGAGATTTAAGGCTCTATTTATTAGAGATTTAATTGTATTCAGTTTGTATAGTTTTGGACAAACCTAAGGTCAAGATAAACCCACTTCTGTGAATGGGTTTACAGTAAACTGGTGTAACAAACTCACCTCCAGTATTAGTAACTAATGTATCAAGGAATACAGTTTTGGAATTATTCTCAATTTCCAAAGTAAATGTTAAGTTTGAATGTTTAGAATTCAAATACATAACAAAACTTTCAATATGTGAACAATCATTAGAGATAAGAAAGGAGTTTTCTACTAACACTAAAAAATTGGCTTGAACTCTGCAGGACAAATATCTATCCACATTTTTTCAAAATTACATAAAAAACATTAGCATAAGATGGCCCCAATGCTGACCCCATTGTTATTTGTGTAAAAAATTATATTCTCATAGATATATCACATTATTGTGATTTCCTTCAGTAAAATGAGTCATGCTTATTAGTCAAAATTGACAGAACATTGACTGTTCTGGACCTGGATTCACGAAGCAGTTACGCAAGTACTTACGAACATGTACATCTTTCCTCAATCTTTGACGGCACTGGTTATATTCATTAAACATTTTACAAGCATGAAAACTTCCCAATCAACTGCTGTTATTGTTATAAACAGCCTCCTGGTGCTTCGGAGTTCATTAACTGTTTAATAATTGTAAACAAAGCCGCCAAAGATTGAGAAAAGATGTACAAGTTCATAAGTGCTTGCGTAACTGCTTCGTGAATCCAAGTCCTGGTCATTAGGTTATCTTGAGATGATTTCGGGGCTTTAGTGTCCCGCGGCCCAGTCCTCGACCAGGCCTCCACCCCAGGAAGCAGCCCGTGACAGCTGACTAACACCCAGGTACCTCTTTTACTGCTAGATAACAGGGGCATAGGGTGAAAGAAACTCTGCCCATTGTTTCTCACCAGCGCCTGGGATCGAACCCAGGATCACAAGTCCAGCGTGCTGTCCGTTCGGCCGACCGGCTTCCAAACACACTGTAGGTACAACAAACACACCCACATATCCATTCCTATCTTTTACACTTACTCAATAAGCTGTTGGTACACATTTGCATGGGAATCCTTTCCAAGGATAACTGATGGGAAGTCCATTATCTTTTCCTGGAGTAAGGAGTGGACATCCAAGTTCAACAGCTGGGATACCTCTGCACTTATGACAAATAACTTCCCATTTAACTCAATTACATGAAGCATCATACTTGCTGATGGTGCTACCCGTTTTATCACACACTGGTACTTTTGATAATCTTTTGTTGATTTCAGGTTCTCCATTATTACATCATCATCGTCGTCATCTCTGAAAATTAAAACAAATTATAAACAGCACATTAAACAAATATTCTAAGACATAAATGTTATGAAATGATACTGCTAGCAAGTATTACAAGCCCACATATTAACAGGAAATATTCATAACCTCACACTTATGTCTGGTTATATGGATGAGGTTATTAACATCATCCCATCAGGGGCCTGACAGCTGAGTGGACAGCACTCAGGATTCATAGGCCTAAGGTTCCAGGTTCGAACACGGCGGAGGCGGAAACAATTGGGCAGAGTTTCTTCACCCTGATGCTCCTGTTCACCTAGCAGTAAACAGGTACCTGGGAGTTAAACAGCTGCTACGGGTTGCTTCCTGGGAGAGGTGTAACAAAAAGGAGGCCTGGTTGAGGACCTGGCCGCTGGGGACGCTAAGCCCCGAAAATCACGTCAAGATAACCTAAATTTCACCAATACATAACTGGAGGTCACTATTTGTAATAAAAAACAACTTAATAACTGGAAAATAAATTTTGATAAAGAATAATTAATAAAATAAATTGGTAAACTTGAGTAGATAATTGTTGGAGGCATTTTAAAAGTGGCAGGATTGTTCAAAGTCCAGGTTCAAGTCCTCAAACCCCCTAGGATTTATGTAATGCCTTCTCTTTTATGATCCTAACTACAGAATTCAGGCATTTAAAGTAAATCTTTTGTGTAACAATTTCCACTATTTACTAAATCCCATTAACCCTTCAGCTGTGCATCCCCCATTAGGTAATTGGGTGGGTAATTATGCAAAGACTGTGCATCCCATCAGGTGGAGAATAAGGGTACATTTAAGATTTAAAAAATCCCACGGGCACACAGGGCTCACATCGACTTTCTCAGGCCTCCAGTAAACCGATGCCATTAAAAAAAACGGCATGAATGTAATGAAACGCCATTTTCTGGGTGAGCTCCGGAGGCTCCCTGGAGCTTATCGGGCCAATGTATGTTATGTTAGACCGGGACATTAGCTATAGAGTTTCAGACCTACCAGGGACCAGCGCCAGAATCTGGCCCCTTCAGAGAGATTTCAGAGAGCAATGGCCCTGGAAAACCCCATTATGGTTGGGGGTTTTCCTTATCTGTCATCGACCGGGGTTAGGCACCCAGAAAGGTAGGCATAACAAAACAAACCCCACATGGTAAGAAATTACAACAAAAAACCGAACAGAAGGGTACAAACTCTCTACAATCCCAAGGAAACAATCAAACAATCAATTTACTGCTGCGACGGTCGTCCGTGCAGCCCCTCCCCTCCCCGGAAGGGGGAAGGGGGGTCCCTGGACCTCACCGCGCCGGCTGCCCTTCAGTTCGTAAACTAAGCTTCAACCAACGCGAAAAAACCCTGCCGACCGAATGGGAGGGAGGGTAGCCAGGGAGCCTCCAGGGCTCACCCAGAAAATGGCGTTTCATTACATTCAACGCTGGTTTTCTGTGGGGAGCCCCTACGGCTCCCTGGAGCTACATACCCAAAGAGAAGGAAATAGGGACTTACCCGGGAGGCGGCGGCCACAAACTCCTCAACGCGAAGTCGAGACAACTGGCTGCAACCTGCTACCCAAAGCAACACAAGAACGCCGAGGAGCAGGGACGTTCACCAAACAACGGGCAGCCAGGACCCTGTTCGACTTCCAAAATCCACACTCTCGAATATGTGCCCAAGACATGTTACCAAACACGGCAGCCAAAGCTGCAAACTTCCGAACGTCATGGGTGCGAGGATAGACCGCAGGCTGGCTGGACTTAATAACCCTGCGGACAACCTGGGAGACCCGAGCCCTGGAACAGGGAACGAGGGAAACCGGATCAACTAAAAGCGCATCCCCAGCCACCCCAGCTGAAGCGCGCAGGTAACGGCGAAGTGCTGCAACCGGACACAACACATGATGCACCCCCGGCCGAACTAACCAAGCATCAATGACCCATGGGCCTCTCCGGAAAGCAGCTGTCTCGTTCTTCGCCAGAAAAGATGGAGAAGGCTGCAAACGGACAAACCTACCCCAGGACCAAAAGAGCAAAACCCCTGCGCCGGAGGTGAGCATGAAGCTCCTCTACCCGGCCCCCAGAGGCCAATGCCAACAAAAAAAAAGCTTTGGAAAAACAATCCGGAACCGAAGGGGCCACCACAAGCCGAGGAGAGGAAAGATAGGAGAGCACCCTGTCCAAGGACCAGGATGACTCAGGAGGCGCATGAGCAGGCCGGAGGTGAAACATAGCACGGGAAGCTTATAAAATGGGACGGATGTGACGTCCACCCCGAACGCTAGCTTGAACAGCTCCGCCAGCGCCACATGATACGAGGCGACAGTATTAGGCATCAAATGACGGTCCTGAAAAGGCCAAGAAAGGACAAGACAACCCGATCCGAAAGAAAAGACAACCTACATAGAGCCAGAAAATGGCGAAAAGAATGCCAGGAAACTTCATACTGTCGCCAAGACGAAGCTCTCAGGTGGGACACCATCAACGAAGCCACCTGATCACCATAGAATTGGTGATACAGCCATGTCAAAAAGACCAGACGCGAAGAGCAGAGGAGAAGGTCGAACCAGCCTTGTAACGGATCGGGCTGACCTGCTGAAAGAGGCGGAGTCACGGGAAACGTCCCGGGTTCGGGCACCGAGCCAATAGCACCGGAAACCAAGGCTGGGCCCGGGACACCTTCTCCCGCGAACAGGGAAGAACGGAATCGGATCAACCAAAAGCGCGCCCAGGACACAGAAGCCGCGGCACGCAAATAGCAGCGGAGGGCCGTAACTGAACGCAAAACACGACGCATCCCTGGCCCGACCAACCAAGTACCAACAAACCAAGAACAAGCCCTAGAAAGGACCGGAGGGAAGCCGCACCGGCAGACGACAGGCGATCCACTAATATGGGAAGGAGCAAAAATCATCCTGAACCTTCGAGAAGACGGAAGCAAGCACAAACGATAAAGGCACCGAAAAACCCAGTCGCACCCGAGACTGAAAGGCATGCAGAACCCCAAGAAGAGGGGAACATGACGGGGAAGTCCTGTCCTAAGTTAAAAGGGGTGAACAACGGAGAAAAGCACCCACCGACAGAACGGAACCAACGGGCGTAAGGGACAGCTTTTGGTAGTAATTTTCACTGGAATAGGGGTTTACTTTGGGATGCTTACCTTTCTGGGTGTTTGACCCGGTCGATAGCAGACATAGAATGCTTCCAATCACACAGGGGTTTCTATAGGCCATTGCTACCCTTGCCTCTCTGAGGGGGGGCCAGGTTCTGGCCATGGTCCCCGGTAGGCCCTAAGAACTCCATACACATGACTGATGCCAAAGTCTGACATTAGCATATCAGCCTGGTATAGCTCCGGGGAGCCAACGGGGCTCCCCCCAGAAATGCTGGAAAAGAAAAACAAAAACCCCGAAGATACACAGCAAACTGCAGTCAGAGAAACATCGGCCACAGAATTATAGTACTGTACTGTAAAGTGAACTGCGCTAGCCGCAGTACACCCCTCACAGCCAGTAACACTCCCCTACCCGGGGCAAAATGGAAAGCCCCAGACCCCGACATACCCCAAGGGCGAAAACGTCAAACGACGAAGTACCCCAAATGGGAGTGATTCCCGAATGCCCCCAGGAAAGATGATCCCAACAAGCAAGGGCAATACGTTCGGAGTACCTAAGCAATGTCATCCTAGGCACATGCTGCTCCTGTACTCTAAGATACCTGGCCACCAACACCACACACAGCAGGAACAGCCACACATGGCAAAAATTCCTGGGGGAGGGAAGGGGAGGCCCACTAACGATTGAGAGTGGTAGTTGGATAAAGTGTTGCTTGTTTGTTTTCTTTCTATGGGAATTCTCTTGCTCTTTTCAGACGGCGGTCGCAATTTTTACCAGATTGTGGTCTGTTTTATTTTGCCTATCTTATTGGGTACCCTCCACAGTCAACGGCAATTATGACATACATGTACTTTAAATGTAGAGTGCTCATAGGTCATTGCTCCCTGCGCCTCTGAGGGGAACAGGTTCTGGCTTGTGGTTCCCGGTAGGCAAAATGACTCCTGTGACTGATGACCCAAAACTAATATAGCACATCAGTTTGGATAGCTTCAGAGAACCAACGGGGCTCCTCACAGAAAAACATAAAAAAATAATAAACATTAAAATAAATATGTAAAAAATTTACTTGTGGCAACTCCCGCCTGATATCTAGCTTGGTACAACCACCCTGAGGCAATTGCTCAATGAGTGTACACAAATAATTAAGACGCCCTACCTTGCAATGATTTCGAGGTTACACGTCCCAGAGGCTTGGTCGAGGACCAGGCCTCCTCAGACAACACTTTCAGACTTCATCATGGCCAAAGTTACATACAATTTTTTCATTATATTTCTTGTGACCAGGGAGTGCATTTTGACAATATTAGAAGGTAAATTTTTATTTTATGTGCACCTGGATGTTGCATCAGTAGCACAGTCCAGGGGTTAATAATATACAACAATATAACAAGTGGTACAATATAATTAATGGCAATACAATACAAAATAGAACTTACTCATCACTGTAGAATATGTCATCTATCCCAGTTGAAAGTATAGGAGGGTCAATACTTGTTGTCACACTAGTCTGTAATCCCATGGATGCAACAGTTTGACTGTTGTAAGGTACCAACCTAACACTCACTGAAGGTTCTCTCACTTCGTGTGTAACTTGCAGGTTTGTAGGCACAGGACCAAATCCAGGTGGAGGTGCAACTGATGAAAATTTTCTTGCCTCAGTAACTTGAGTGGAAGTTTTGGACATAATTTCCAGTTGTTGTATTGTGTTTTGGAAACACTTGGGCACTTCCGTATGAATTAAGTTGATTTTCTGGGGAGCCTCTAAATTACAATATTGAACATTATTATACATCAGGAAATTATTTGTGCTGAAACTTGATTTAAATGGTGCATTTATGACAAGTAACAACAAATATATTATAAGAATGATTATTGTCTGAAGCTACGGCTACGCCTACTTAGATGGCATAGTTTATCAATGTTGCATTTTTGAACTAAAACAAATTCAGGTACAGTATTTAGTATTACAAAAATATAATACCTGAAGTTGATAGTTGTGGTGGTGGTGATGCAGGTGTGGCTGTGCATGAAAAGGGTATCTGAGAAGGCTCCCACATATCAGGCCTGGATGACTTCAAGTTTAGATCATTCATTAAGCGACAGAGATTTTCAATAAAGGCAGCTGTCCCGTAAGGAGAAGACTGTGTTACAGTTGGATACTTACTTTTGACATTCTGTTCATAATCCAGTGAAATATGGCTCGACTCCGATGATGGGCAACTTGGTACATTCTTATGTTTATCATGAACTAAATCTATATTGGCTATTTGGTCACCATGAGGATTAGATACGGCACTCTGTGTGAAAGTATCTCTCAAAGACACTACTGGAGTCAAATTTATGGAAATACTTGAATTTTCTACAGGATTTAGGGTGTTTATCACTGGATCAGTGCACTGAACAATTAGCTTTTCAGAGCTGCTGTAACTAGCTTTAGTAACACTTGAGTCTGGCTGACCTAATACATCTATAGAGGCAGGATGACTGGGAGATGCCCAACCCTCTGCAATAAGAATATCCCCAATGTTTATGTCTTCCTGACTATTAGTGTCCCATAGATTCATATATGCAGCACCCTGAAAAAAAAAAACGTTGAATGTAATGAAACGCCATTTCCTGTGTGAGTCCCGGAGACTCCCAGAAGCTATGCAGGCTGAATGGATATGTATAACTTTCTGGTATCAAAGTGCATGGCGTTCTTGCCTACTGGGGACCATGAGCCAGAACCTGGACCCCTCAGAGAGGCACGAGGAGCAATGGCCTATAAAAAAAAAACCATGTTGTTGGGAGCATTCTATGTCTGCCATCGAAAGGGACAGGCACCTAAAATGCAACAGGGTGCATGGTGCAACAGGGTGCACAACAGGCACCCGAAAACAAACCCTTATTCTGGTGAAAATATTGCTACCAATTACCAAACAAGTGGACAGAACTCCCCAAACAATATTAGCTAACTAGCATGACGTTATCATGTCGCCACGCCACTGTCTGCGCACCCCTCTCCCCCTCCCGGGAAAGAGGAGCCGGGGAGCCTTCTGGACTCACCCAGAAAATGGCGTTTCATTACATTCAACACTGGTTTTCTAGGGGAAGCCCCTTTGGCTCCCAGGAGCTACCTCACCAAAGATAAGAAAAAAAGAGGGACGGAACCGGGAGGCAGACACTAAGTGCCCAACCCAAAAATAAAACCACAGGTCAAACCAAAGGACCCTGCCAACGACCCAGGAGACCCCAACCCCTGAACAGGAAGGAAAGGAGTCCAGGCAAACCAAAATGCGCACACGGCCCCAGAGGCCACGACGTGCAGAAAACAGCGAAGAGCCGCAACCAAACAACACACGAAGCACCCCCGGCCCGACCGATCAAGCCACAACCCAAGGACTCCTCCAGAAAAAAGCAGACCCAAACTTAACCTGAGAAGAAAAGGAACTGCAGCAAACGAAAAACCGACCACGAAGACCAAACCAACAGAAAAACACACCAGAATCGAAGGGGCTACGACAACCGAGGAGAAGAGGAGAAACACCCCGGGCCAACGCCCAGGACGGGGCACCGGCAGTGCATAAGCAGGCCGGAGGTGAAAAAACAAACCAGACAGCTAGTAAAATGTAGCAGAAAGTACAGCAACACCAAATGCAAGCTGGAGCAGTCCCGCAAGCGCCACCTGAAACAAGGCAAAAGCATGCTGCACCCATGGACGGTCCCGGAACAACCCGGAAAGGAATGACAAGACAACCCTATCAGAGACCGTAATACACCTACACAGTGATAGGAAAAACCGGAAGAACCGCCAGGAACTACACACTGGCACCGAGACAAAGCACGTAGGTGGGAGACCAACAACGAAGCCACCAGCGCCCACACAAGAGATGAGAACACAAGATGAAAAACCCCGAGCCGAAGACCCAAGGGGAAGAACGAACCAGCCGGGTACAGGGCGGGACCAAACCGCAGAAAGAGGCGGAGCCGCAAGAAGACCCCAGGATTGGACACCGAACAAAGAAGCTTCCCCAACCACGGCCGGCAAAGAACCAAAAGGAACAGCCGCCAGGCAACAGGAAGAGGCCAACAAGGAAATGAGGACCACGAATTGAAGCGTGAAGCAAAAAAAAAAAAGCAACCTCGCAGCCTGCAGGAGCAGCGCAAACGGCTCCAGCAGGGAAGAAGGATGCACCGTTGATATGTCACCGAGGTATATATGAGAACTACTCATGACATGTACTGCACGAAAATAAAATAAACGGCCCTGAAAGGAAAACAAAAGCAGTAGCGAGGATCAGAATCCTAGCCCCACCTGCCTCAACGTAAAGAAATCGTAGGGGCAGAAGAGGAGGAACGGAAGCAACCCCTCACCCGCAGACAGTGCAAGCACTCTCGGACACCACATACAAAAGACCAAACCCGGAATATGTGGCCCCAGCATGGAGCCCGTACCCCGGAGGAAAAAGTGCAGAGGCACACCACGAGACGAGCCCCAGAGCTAAGAGGCCAGGGTGGCAAGGACGGGCTGCGGGAATGCAA
Organism: Procambarus clarkii; assembly: GCF_040958095.1. Lineage (NCBI taxonomy): Eukaryota > Metazoa > Arthropoda > Malacostraca > Decapoda > Cambaridae > Procambarus > Procambarus clarkii. The sequence continues at coordinate 17,281,164 of NC_091156.1, forward strand.
CTCATGACACGAAGACAGAAGAGGAAGGGGAGACTAGAACACTACCCAAAAACTGAGAGGAACTGACAGGGTAGATAAAGATAAACAGGGTAACACGTGCAGTACGCAAAGAAGGGGACACAGCTGGAAACCGAGTACCCAAATGAGCCACAGGGACATGAGAAAGAACCCAGCCAGTGTCAGAGCAGGTAACAGATGGAAAGCCTGAGCCAGCGATGTGGTGGAGGCAGACACCAGACACAGCGCCAAATGTAAAGATGAAAGAGAATCATAGAATCATAAAATCCAGAACACCCCCAGCAGCTGGGGGCAATGACTGGAGAGAGAAGACAAGTGAGAAGCCGGAATACCAACATGTGTACACTTCCCAAAAACAAAACGATCACCCCGGCACCTGCGCCCGAGGTACGAACCGCACCACCCACCTTCCTGGCGGCGCGCATCATACACCAGTCAGATGTACACACGCCAGCAAGGAGCATGCAACAAATACGAGGCATATGTCGAGACAGGAAGGAGAGACGAAGGGAATACAAAATCAGGCGAAACTATAATCTAAAGAAAACAAGTAGTACGGAAGAGGACCAACGAGTCCGAAAAAGGACCAGAGGAAAGCCTCACCCGAAGTCAACAGACGTTCCCATAATAACGGAAGCATCGAAGAGTGTTGCGAACCCCCGAGAACTTGAGGAGCAAGCACAAAGTCACGGAGGCACATACAGGCCCAAAGATACCCCTGAACAAGGGACATGCAGGGAACCCGATACGAAGGGAACAGTAACGTGACATAACCGTGAAAAACTGAGGAAAAGGAGTGAAATCCTAGGAATGACGGAACCGACGCACCCAAAAGGACATGGAACCAAACCTGGGGAGGGGTAGACCCGAAAACAACATGAACGCAGAGGGGGAAGGAATAACCCCCCCTTCCCCCCGAGGAACTGCCAGCCCCATTCCGAGGGTACAAAAAAACCCGAAGCGGGGCCAAACGGGGCTAACGCCCCCAGGCAACCCCTCCCCAACCCCAGGAACCTCCACAGCAGGACCCGGAGCCGGGCCATCCCCGAGGCCCCGGTCTTACAAGAAAAAGCCGGGGCCGCCGTAAAACACTAAGGAAGGGAGCCCACTGGTCGTATGCTACAGCACAGCTAGAGGAACAGGCTCGAAGGCCTCCGCCACCACCCCGGAAGAGGAAAACCCCCGAGGCCGCCCAAGTCTCAACCCAACTAGACGCTGCCCCAACTCCGAAACTGGCCGACGGTCTGGAGCCGGAAGCAAAGGAAAGGAAGTATGCACAACCGAGGGGGAAGAACTAGGAGGAGCAGACGAAACCAAAGCCAGAGCGACTCCCAACCCCAAAGGACTCCAACAACCAAAACGGGACAGTCTTGGGGCATCCGGGGCTGCAATGAACCAAGTGCGTAGCAGCAACTTAAACCGAGCATGCAACGTGGCTGCTGCCTGCACCCACAGAACAGTATCAGAGGCCTGGGTGAACTGGAGTACGAACAGACAACAAACATCGCACGACTCTGGGTCAAGGAATCCCCGACACAACAGGCAGCATGGCGGAGGCAGAACCGGTGAGCGTCACCCTGAGACAAGAGGAAAGAGCAACCTTCAACCTCGTAGGACACGAGGGGGAACTCGGGTCACATCCATCGGCCCGCTTAGCCCCCACGGGGTTTCCCAGAGCCCTTAGCCTTGGTGTCACACTAAAGGAAGCCCAGGCAGGGTGCAGGGTACTGCGAACTGGCCCCCAAGTTTATCAAACAAACCTCTATAAGCTGAACCCCCGGGACGTGTCCACTCATGGGGGGTCTAGCAGAGATGCCACCAAAACAAAAGAACACACAGAACCCAACCAGCAAAGGGAAGAAAGGGAGACCCTCCCATCAGGCAGAAAAACAAAACAAAAGAAAAACCCCGCAAGAGGACAACATACCCGGGCGGAACAGAGCCGGCCGCTTTAACGTTAGAAGACTAGCTGTGCAGTACCCTGCGCAGCTAGTCTTCTAACCGTACCAGTGACGACAACTACCCCTACCCAGGGACACACCAGGGGAAGAAAACCCCAGCCGGCCCCAAGGGTGGAAAGTACCAACCGAGCAGTAAAAGGCACCACGGAGGCAGACCCCAAGGTGACTTGCGGAAGGTGGCCCCAAGCCCCAAGGGCAATACTTACTGGGCACCTAGGGAAGGTAGTCCTAGGAGCATGCAGCCCGAGTACCTCAGAATATTACTCCCAGCTCACACACCCCCTGGAGAGAGAGCCCACGCCACCAGACACTGGTCTGAGACAAAGAATTCTTGAGCCAGAGGCACTTGACTACACCAGACACCCATCGGCCAAGAACTGATAGTTGGATCCCTGGCGTGGAGGGTCTGGGGCTCCCCTCCCCCCTCCTGGGGAGAGGGATGTTGCGCAGACGGCAGCGAGGTGACGCGATGACGTCATCCTAGTTAGCTAATTTTGTTTGGGGAGTTCTGTCCACTCATTCGGCTTTTGGTAGCAATATTTTCACCAGAATAGGGGTTTGTTTTAGGGCGCCTACCTTTCTGGGTGCCTGTCCCTTTCGTTGGCAGACATAGACTGCTCCCAACAACACGGGGGGTTTCTGTAGGCCATTGCTCCTCGTGCCTCTCTGAGGGGTCCAGGTTCTGGCTCTGGTCCCCAGTAGGCCTAGAACTCCATAGATGTACTGTTGCCACGATCTAATACATGCACATCAGCCTAGTATAGCTCCGGGGAGCCAAAGGGGCTCACCACAGAAAGAATGGAAATTTACATAAATTACAGTACTGCACTGTATATATATATATGATACAAATTTATCAAAATCTTACCTTCAAGGAAACAATATGCCCTATGACTGCTTTGTTCTGCACCAACTCCAGAAACCTTTGTGAGGCTTCTCGGCCCCATGATTTTCTTCCATGTGAGGGAATCACATCACTTAAAACTGCCTGGGAAGTTTTAATAAGTATAATAAACAAACTATCAGTGGCTGCTCAAACCTTGCCAGAAATCACAATTTGGTTGCAAGAAAATACAATAGTATAATAAGTCCATAGGTTATACCACAGCTATACCACAGAAAATACAATAGTATAATAAGTCCATAGGTTATACCACAGCACATTTTATATTAAGGAATTACTACTGCCTTGGTGATAGGCAAAATAACCTCCCCCCCCCCCTGTCAAAATCAGAGCCTTATTACATGAGCTACATGTTCAGAGTTTCATCCAGGCTAGCCAACCCATGACTTATGATGAAAGTTTCATAACATGTGCAAATTTCTAGAAATTCATGTTACATTTAGCCTTCAAGTCTTATATTTAGAACCGAATGAACTATCTATTATTTTCCTTCTTTGCCAATATGTACATGTCAAATCTCAGCAATGTATTATTAAATTGATATCTTGAAACAAAACCTTTATGACCTACCAAATGCCATGCAAAATCTGAAGCCAAAACTATTTACTAATTGCACAACCTTTATTTTCTCACACACCAAGAGGGTAGGAAGAAATAAATTTGTTCCCAATAAAATTAACAGTATATATTGTACTAAAAAAACAGCATTGAATGAAATGAAACGTAAATTTCTGGGCGAGCCCCGGAGGCGCCCAGGAGCTATCGGGCTAATATGCAATACATTAGACCAGGGCAATAGTCAATGGAGTTCACAGCCTACCGGGGGTCCACAAGCCAGAACCTGAGCCCCTCATACACACACAGGGAGCAATAGTCCTGGAAAGCCCACTGTGGTTGGGCAAAGGTTTTCCTTATTTGCTATGGACCAGGGTTAGGCACCCAGAAAGGTAGGCACAACAAAACAGATCCCACATGGTAAGAAAATTGCAACCAAAAACTGAACAAAAAGGTAGCCCCTCGGCTACCCAACCTCAGTGTGGAGGCTAAGCATCAAAAATAATATAAAACTGCCAACCGGAGGGAGGGAGGGTGCAAGGAAGCCTCCAGGGCTCACCCAGAAAATGCCATTTCATTACATTCAACGCTGGTGTTCTGTGGAAAGCCTCACCAGCTCCCTGGAGCTACATAACCAAAGATAAGGAAAAGAGGGATTTACCAGGGAGGCGACCACCACACACTCCTCAACTCCAATCAACCTGCAACCCAAAGCCACACACACGAACGCCCAGAACCAGGAATGTTGACCAAATAACGAGCAGCCAGGATCCTGCTCAACCTCCAAAATTCTCATGCCCAAATATCAGCCCAAGACACGTTGCCAAATATGGCATCCAAAGCAGCAAACTGCCAAACATCATGGGCAAGAGGATAGAACTCAGGCTAGCTAGACTTAATAACTTTGCAGACAACCTGGGAGACCCCGAGCCCTGGAACAGGGAACAAGGGAAACCGGATCAACACAGAGCGTATCCCTGGTCACAGAAGCCGAGGTGCATAGGTAATGCCGAAGAGCCACCACCGGACACAACACATGATGCACCCCCGGCCTACCAACCAAGCATCAATGACCCAAGGACCCTACCGGAAAGCAGCTCTCTCATTCTTTGCCAGAAAAGAAGGCCACAACTAAACAAATTGATTACCAGGACCAAAAGAGCAGAAACCCCTGCACCGGAGAACATGAATCTCACCAACCCAACCCCCAGAGGCCAATGCCAACAGAAAGAGAGCCTTGGAATGTCTCGTCGCTGGAGGAGACAACCTGAAACGCCCACGAATCGTGGAACCAGGCGTGACCAGAGCGTGCCTCCCCCCTCCCCACAGGGCACCCACAAAATGGCTGACGCTCCTTATGAGAAGCCAGCTGACAAGCAGGGCGATCATTGCGTTGACCAGATGACGCCGGCTCCAAAGGAAGTGCCGGTTCAAAAACTGGCATCAACGGGCCACCCCAAACTGTGGAACCCCGAGCTCTGACACGACTCTTCCGAGAAGGCCGAGAACGGCCACCCCGGAGAACCAAGAAGTCCAACATAAGACGACACCTAGACAAAGTTGCCTACAGAAACTACATGACAGCAGTCTCTGCAAATAGCAACAGACAAAAAGGCAACAAAAACCGAAGAGCCAAGGCCCAAACAGATTCCAAGGAGAAGAACAGCCTACTGGCACACGAGGTGAGAAGCAAAGAACAGACACCCCGCCTCTCTGAGAATCGGTGCAAACAACTTCAACAGTGCAATCGACACCCTAGCCAAAGAGGCCAGCGCCGCAGAAGAAGGCCTGGCACCCAACACTCCCACACCCTCCTAAAGCAAGTCCAAGGACAGCTCGAGAAGGAAAAAGAAGAGCAAGACCGAAGCCAAATATCCACAGGCGCGCAAGTCCTCAGCAACCAAAGACGCCAAAAGGGTGGGAACCTGCACATGCAGCTGTACAAGACCAACATCCCAAGGAAGCACAGGGGTGAACAAGCACGCAGTAAGACGCTCGAGGTTGCCCCCCCCCCCAGGTAAACCTGCAGAACAGAAGAAGTTTCTCGGCATTCAAGTATAATTACCTAAGTGTAGTAACAGGATAAGAGCTACGCTCATGGTGTCCCGTCTCCAATGTGCAGGTCTGACAGAACCCAAGCCATGCCCTCAACGAAAAGAATGGGCAGTCTGCCAGCCAGGAAAACTCCAGAACCTCACCATGCACCCAATACAGGGAAGAAGAACCAAACTCAAACGAGGAAGGATCCATAACAGAGGAAGAATCTGGGTCTCGCAGGAGGTATGCAGCAAGTGCCTCCTGAATCTTCTCAGGTGACATCCAAGAAGCAGAAAATCTCCAGAAGAAAGGAGCCGAGGAACCCAAGGGATCCTGGAACCGAACCTGGGGAGGAGCCGAACCCAAATCATACTCACACAGGAAAGGGGGGCTAAGAAAACCCCTTACCCTTGCAACTACAAGCCCTGCAAAGAGAGCACTAACATCCAAGCGGTGTCAAAGGGGGCCCAAGCTCCCCCAGGTCAACTCCTCCCCAGCCCCGGGATCCACAAAGTTGGGACCCGGGACAGAGCAATTCTCCATACCCTCTACCCCTGAAGAAAAGGCTGAGTCCAGGGAAAAGGCAGAAAAGGGGAGCCTGCTGGTGGAGCCCAGAAGCCTCGGCAGGAGGAACTGGCTTAAATGCCTCCGTTCCCAACCCGAAAGGGGCAGCCCCCGAAGCTGCCAGTCTCGTTACCAACTAAACCCCACTCTGACTCTGAAACCCTCAGACGTTTGGGAGCCAGAAGCATGGAGGGGGGGAGGCAGGACGAACAACAGGAAGGACCAGAGAGCATGGACTGAACCAAAGTCGAAATGACTAATGTCCCCAATTCCGGGTCCTTATAACCAAAATGGGGCAGCCTTAGGGCATCCAGGTGGGCAACCAACCTAGCGCGTTGTAGCAACCTAAACCTAGCATGCAACGCAAATGTCGCCTGTACCTTAATCTCAATGTTATCAGAATGGGTAAATAGGAGAACAAGCAAAGAGCATTTTTTGCAAGACTCCGGGTCAAAAGTGTCGGTAACCCAACAGGAACCATGATGGTGGCAAAAATGGTGACTGTCACCCTGAGACAGTGGCACATAGCAACCTTCAAACTCACATGAGGCGAGCTGGAACTTGGAAGATGCATCCATAGGTCCACCGAGCCCCCTAACAGGGTTTTCCAGGCCTGGTAGGTAAACTGCTACGGAATGCCCAGGCAAGGTGTTGCTAACCAGTTAGACCCAAGCTAACACGGGAAAGATCAATACACTGAAACCTCTGCAACATGTACAATCACAGGAGCCTAGTGGATCACCACCAAAATATTATAAGTAGTCCTATAGCCACACCAGGCAGACAAAACAAAAAGTAAAAGAAAAACCCCACAAAAGTACAATATCCAGAGGAAACAGGAATCGGCCACTGCATAGGTAAACTGGCTGCACAACACCTTGATGCCCCAACCAGCAACAATACCACTTTCTATCCAAGGCCAAACAAGGGCCATAAAACCCCAGCTGGTCCCAAAGGCAGAGTAAATACCGAGCAGCAAAAACCCCTACAGAAATGGCGTCCCAAAAACACCAGGGAAGATAACCCTGACACCCAAAGGTAGTGCTCACAGGGCACTTGGGGAAGACTGCCCTAAGTGCATGCAGCCCTGGTTCACTTCAGGTACACCTGGCCACAACACCACAAACAGCAGAGGACACCACTAAGGTAAAACACTGCCAGGAAACCAAAGCCAGAGTTGACGACCACCCCGGAGTGCATTAGCCAACGAACTGAGGTTGGGTAGCAGGCTCAGAGTCCAGGGGGTGGAGGGGGAAGGTGAGGGTTGGGGCTGTGCATACACAATGGCATTATGTGACATTTACTTGTTTCTTTGGGAATTGGTTTTCAGTTGCAATTTTCTTACCATGTGTGGTCTGTTTTGTTATGCCTACCTTCCTGGTGGGGTTAGGCACCTTCCTGGGTGCCAAACCCCAGTCAATTGCAGATAAGAAAAATCCCAACCACAGAGAGGTTTTCCAGGGCCATTGCTCCCTGCACCTCTCTGAGAGGGCCAGGTTCTGGCTCATGGTCCCTGGTAGGCTGAACTCCATTGACTATTGCCCTGGTCTAATGTATTGCATATTAGCCCGATAGCTCCAGGAAGCTGGAGGGGCTCCCCACAGAAAAGGGAGCCATATATATTAATGAAAACGAGAAATCTCAAAATGAAAATATTTAGTTCACTAACGCTGATGGTCATCATACAAATTTGGGTACTAAATCAACACTGTGCTATACTGTCAAAGTACCCTACAGTACATTGGACAGACAAGTTCATAAATTAATATAATAAAAAAATCTCTCACCTTCATAGCCTGGGCTGGGAGTGTGAAGAATTTCTTGTGAACTAAACGCAGACATGAATAGTCACACTGACAAACAGTACCATAGTCCACAAAGAACAGCTGAAATGTAACAACTGAAAAATTACATTCACCATTTATAAATGCTAACATGTATATTTATGTACATCATTGTATTGAACTTAATATCTCTATAAATTGACTATTTTCAATATCCAGCACTTATATTTATACCAACAATAATTTACAGCTGGGTTACCATGCATAAACATTCCATCTTTTCCAGAGAATCCACTCCTACTTTAGTTCTCATACTTATAACCTCAAATGAATAACCCAATTCTTGACTAAATAAGGGTCCATACCTGGAGCATACCTGGAGAGAGTTTTGGGAGTTCTTCGACTCCCCAAACCCGCCTGAGGCCAGGCTCAATTTGTGATATTTTGGTCCAACAGGCTGTTGCTTGGAGTAGCCCACAGGCTCTCATATCCACTAGAGCCTGGTTAATCCAGCACTTCTTGCAAGAACTTGTCCAAGTGCCTCTTGAATACATCCACCTTCATTCCGGCAATATTTCTAATGCTACCTGGTAGGGTGTTGAACAGCCGTGGACCTCTGATGTTCAGTGTTCACTGATTGTGCCTATGGCACGTCTATTCCTCACTGGTTCTATTCTGCATTTCCTTCCATACCTTTTGCTCCAGTATGTTGTTATTCTACTGTGCAAGTTTGGGACCAGGCCCTCCAGTATTTTACATGTACTGTATACGTGTGTCCATGTATGCATATCCATGGTCTAGTACCGACCTAAACAACACTTTCATTTCATATGAATCAACTGGGTTATTTGTTTTTAGCCATGTTATTCTGACTATTCTATGCATTTTAATTACTCTATAGCTCCTAATTATTGTACCTTTCTATCACCAAAAACAATTTATTTTGTTTTCCCTCCTCTTGTCATATATTACTCTGCAGGTAAAAGAAAGGGACTTAGGACTTATGATTCATCACTCACTGAAAGTTGCTCAGCAAGTAGGGGCTGTAGGGAAAAACTAACCTTTGACCTTAAGTAATAGAAAGTGGTTATTCCACAGAAACATCTATTTTTATTACTCATAAGGTAATAAACCCATGGAATTGCCAACTCACAGAAGCTGTTAACGCCAAGACAGTACTGTTCTCCAGTTAAAAATTCAGCAAGAAATTTGTTTCAGAAATAATGGCGAGACCATTGATAAGCTACCAGCTTATCAATGGAGGCAGAGTTAGATGCAATAGCCACTAGCATACAGCTAACAATAATTATTCCCCATCAGCAAACCTCACAATGAGAAGCCCAAGTAACACAGCAATAAAGCAATGAATGGTCCCTACAGAACAATCATTCAAGGGATAGCCACCACCACTTAGGTGAAAGTATAGAGCTGAAGGCAAACCCAGTCAGAGTTGCATTCAAATACTTACCAGGTTAGTGAATGAGATGGGAAGGTGGCCAATACCCTGAGTGACCTGGGGACAGATTCACGAAGCATTTACGCAAGTACTTACGAACGTGTACAGCTTTCCTCAATCTTTGATGGCTTTGGTTACATTTATTACAGTTTACAAGCATGAAAACTTCTCAATCAACTGTTGTTATTGTTATAAAGAGGCTCTTTGTGCTTCGGAGCTCATTAACTGTTTAATAATTGTAAACAAAGCCGCCAAAGATTGAGAACAGATGGTCAGGTTCATAAGTGCTTGCGTAACTGCTTCGCAAATCAGGACCCTGGGCTGCCATCTGGTGGCAGTTGGACACATCACAGTTAGGGTATCCTCCCACTACTCCCTAGTTTATTCAAATTTTACTATTTTCATATTTTGTCCTATACTTTTCTAGTGGGATTTCTCAGTTTTAGGTTCGGCTCTGATTCCTAGACGCCCCTCGCCTGTGAGTCTCTGGTCCTGACTCCCAGTAGGTCAGTATGGATACCAGCGGCCCAGTTAATTACCTTAGCCTTGATAGTTAAGTTCTCGAGTTCATGGAAATACTGAAGGGGCTGCCTCAGAAAAATAAATTTAGGAAAACAAATGCTGAATGTTCAAATGTTTGTAAACTTATACATAATGAGTTATGCCACACAATCAGCAATGCGTATACTGTACCAATTTCTTTGAAACAATACTCATGATCATTCAATTTCCCAATATTTTTGACAGAATCCATAGATGTAGCCCAATAAATAAATTGGCTAACAAAACAAAAATGTATAAAGATTTTATGCACCAGTGAATGGTGCCCTCTGAGGTGCAACGTTTAGGCACCAGCCTGTGATATAAGGGTGGACCACTCTATATCTATCTATAACTTTTATAAATAAATAAATAAATAAATAAAATAAATAAAATAAATAAAATAAATAAAATAAATAAAATAAATAAAATAAATAAAATAAATAAAATAAATAAAATAAAATAAATAAAATAAATAAATAAATAAATAAATAAATAAATAAATAAATAAAAACTCCCATGGGATATTTGCAACCAAGATTAGTATTCCTTCATATTATGAAATGAGAAATTTTGGTGCAGCTTTGTTTATTCATTTTCAAAATTTATCAAGGTCTTTTTCCTGACTGATACAATGGTCATAAGAGCTGCCACCAGGTAGTTACATGACCTAATAAGTCTACCAAAATGAATCTTTCTTGCATCAAGAAGTTTTACAATTTTTAAGCTGATTTATGAAGACATCCGAGGCATGTTGTATACTCACTGAAGATGACTGTAGAAATTTATTAAATAGGCTAAATCATATTGATGATAAAATACCTTAACAGTTCGAAGGTCTTCCAGTGACACAATAAATGCCCTATAGAAATTCATGTCTTCCTCGTGAAGAGCAATGACCGGAGCACGAATGGTCACCTTTTCCTCTGGAATAACATAGCGTTCTCCAAGGCGACTGCTGTAGAACTCGCTGTGGAATATAAAATGCACAAGTGTAATTTTATCATTAAAACTGAGAAACAAACTATAGCACCATGCTTCTATTTCAAACCAGATCTGGTCTGATCAAATGAGGGAAGTATTCAGTCTCCTATCTTAGTAAAACTCACCTTGCTAATACTATTACTCATCATCTTCCAATCCTCCTCCTCTTCTCCCTATTTTTCTTTAACAGACTGTTATTGATTTAGATAACCAAGCTTGCTCACTTTCACTACCTTAGTTTTCTCACACTTGTTTTAGCTAGCATAGTTTACTAACTCTCAATAATAAGACTAGAGTTCTACAAGCAGGATTTTCCATTGAATTAGAGCTAAAAATTCAGCTGAAAAAACTTCATGTACAGTATAATGGGATGACGTGACAAATTGTCAACGCCCTATCACCATCAAGGCCACTATAGATGGAGGCCTTTATGTAAATTCAGGTAAATAAAATTGGTAAGCGTGTTTTTAAGGACCAAAGGCTGGCTGGCAAGTAAGTAATTATCAAAAGAAGGCACCAAACTGGGAAGGCTATGTAGCACCATCAAATGTGCGGAATAATCAGAGTGCTAAATATCACAAAGGATGCCAATACGAGAACAGAAATGCATAAGGCGAACGATATCAAAAGTATCCTATTCACCAAGAATTCTATCGAAAACAAGCGACTATGAGGGACAGTCGGAAAACAAGACTCGCGCTCATCCTGGAAGTCAGGACATTCAACAAGGATATGCCATGCCAAGGATATACCATGAGAGGGACAATGCAATTAGGACAATAAGGAGCATGGTGGTGCTTCATTAAGTGACCTTGAGTTAAGCGTGGATGGCCAATACGCAACCTCGCCAGAGCCGTTTCCCATCGCCGGTTACGATGGTAGGAGGACGGCCATGAGGACACACTACTCTTAACTACTGCTGTGCCAAACAACAAATTTCATTTTGAGAGTTGTGCGTTTTTTTTTTTTTACTTAGGCTATATTTTAATGTTTTTTAATGTTTTCATCACTATTTGTGTTTTGAAATTAAAATAGTTGAGTTTGGAAACATTTTGACATTAACTTTACCTGAACATTTATAAAAACAACAAAAATTATGTCCTTAACAATTGCACTATGAAGATTTTGCCACAAACAGGTGTGCAGTGCAGGGGTTAAACAGCCCACGGATGCATGGGGTTCACATCACTTTCCTCAGGGTTCTTGTAAACAGATGTCATTTTTTTTTTAAATCGTGGGACAACATTCCCAGGTGCGAGATCCTCAGTACTGAGCGATCCACCAAGGCTAGCACACGCAGCACAAGCTCACAGCATTGTTGTTAAGCTTGTGACCACAGCATCGCCTAAAAAATGCCAAAAATATATGTACTGTAACTGGTATTATTTAGTGATGATAGTGTTACAGAAGATCCCTGACTGATATAAATGACCAGAATTCTGATAATAGCAGGATTGTTGTGATAATTTGTGCTGTCCTGAGGAAGAAGTAATGTTGAGGGTGGGAGAACTGTAGCATAGTTTACCAAATCTGTGTGGCCACCTGCTGCTCTTTGCACTTACTATACAAGCTTAGTGGTTCGCTATGGTGAACAAAACATGCAGATACTTATACATAACGTCTGTATATAGTGAATAAAAGGAAAAACAGTATGGTGGGAGGAGAATGTGTGCAAGTCAGGTGAGATGGAGGGAGTGGCGGGCTGTCTGGTGTGTAATTACCTAAGTGTAATTACCTAAGTGTAGTTACAGGATGAGAGCTACGCTCGTGGTGTCCCGTCTTCCCAGCACTCTTTGTCATACTGTATAACGCTTTGAAACTACTGACGGTCTTGGCCTCCACCACCTTCTCACTTAACTTGTTCCAACCGTCTACCACTCTATTTGCGAAGGATAAAACTCTTGTTGTGAGATAAGATAACGTTAAGCCAGTGGAATTGTGTAGCACTTGCAAGGAATAAAAAAAGGGTGCAGAAGTTTGTAACGAGACTCGTCCCAGAGCTGCGAGGAATAAGGTACAAAGACAGACTGAAGGAACTAAACCTGACGACCAGTGTGGTGGCCACTCCTTGCTGCCTTTTGACTCAGCATACCAACTTAGTGGTTCGTTATGGTGAACAAAAATGTACAGATAGATACTTATATATAATGTGTATATATAGTGTAATAACACCAAAAGGAGTATTGGAAGAAGCCATTTTGTTGAGGGAGGTTATCTATCTTGAGGTTATCTTGAGATTCAAATTCAAATATTTATTCAGGTAAAGTACATACATACAAGGTGAGATACTAAACGTTGATGGATTTATAGATAGAGCTAGTACATACAATGCTTAAAGCCACTATTATGCAAAGTGTTTCAGGCAGGAAAAACACTTAAGACTAAAACTTAATACTAATTGAGATTAAAGTATAAATTGTGTTGAGAAAATAAAAAAAGGAGGGGGAACATGGCAGAAAAATAGTAAAAATACAATTTGGTCAACAAACAGCATTGTGCTGTTTGCAGAGTTTGTCTTTTGTTTTTCCAGGCAGGGGTCTGCCTGGTGTGGCAGTAGGACCTCTTGTAGAATTTTGGTGGCCCTCCACTAGGTCCCGGTGCTTGCACACGTCGCAGAGATTCAGCTTTTAGTTGTTTGCTTGGTAGCGCTGGGATAACCGGTTAGCAGTACCTCGCCTGGGCTTCCCTTAGCAGTCAGCCTAAGGGCCCTGGAAACCCCCAATGGTGCTCAATGGTCCAATGCAGGAGACCTTGGGGAGGGCTGGGGTATGCATGCTGTGCAGCTCAAAGTGATAAGCACAAGACAAAGTTCAAGAAGGTTCAAAAGTATATTTACCTGAATTTACCCGAGGGTCACTAATACTAGAGCCCTTAACGAGGACAGGAAACTGGCGGCTTATCAAAGGTCCCCCCCTCCCCCCCATTTGCCCGGATGATCTTTTCTATCTGTATTTTAAAACCCAGCAGAGTTTTGGCATTTACTATTCAGGTGGTTCAGATATTTACAGATAGAATATGTCTCCAAATTTACTACAGGTATTTGGAGTTCACTAGTATGTGCCACCTGACTCCCAGAAGTACGAGGCAAGAGTTCCGAGGAAAAATTGCATGAATTGAACCTCACTTCACTGGAAGGGAAAATAATAGGGTGGATAAAAACTATTTTGTCTTTAAGAGATTATTTTGCACAGGTGGTACTCACACAAGGGGACACAGGTGGAAACTGAGTACCAAAATGAGCCACACACACATTAGAAAAAATTTTGTCAATGTCACGATAGTTAACAAATTGAATGCACTTGGAAGTGATGTTGTGGAGGTAGATTCTATACACAGTTTCAAATTTAAATATGAGAGAGTCCAATAGGCTCAGGAATCTGCAAGTCAGTTGATTAACAGTTAAGAAGCAGGACTGAAGAGCCAAAGCTTGCAAACACAATCAAATGAGAAAACAACTGTGTTATAACCATATTTACATAAATTGTATAAAAACAGAGCAATAATAATTCAACATGCAGTACTGTATGATGATAACTCGTACAACAAATGCGCAGTTAGACAAACTAACACATTCTAGTTTCATGAAATTCTGATGGTTTGTTTTCATTGTTTGAGGGAAGTTACTTTGGTACTTTTGGGGCTGAAGTATAGTTTTTAACCATCCAGAAGTCTGTTTTGGTTCACCAAACTTTCTGAGTGCTTCCCTGGTGGTGGCAATCATGATTAACTTTAAATGTAAAGTATTCATAGGTAATCTCTCTCTGCGCCTCTGAGGAGGCCAGGCTCTAGCTCGTGGTCCCAGTAGTCAACTCTGCGACTGATGGCACCTAGTGGTATGGCACTGATCAGTGTATGATAGCTTCAGGGAAGCCAACAGAATTCATCCAGAAAGGTACCCCTACTAGGGATACTTACTTGATTATATAGCGTATAACAATGAGAGAAAATTCCTATCCATATTTAAGTCTTCCTGTACCAGTGTATTCCAAATCCTAGAGAAGATTATAGACTTGCTATATCACACAATATAGCTAAACAAATGATTGACTGAAAGCAATAAAATCAAAACACCAGAGCTCCTGTTCAACTTACAACATGCAGTCCATGAGAGAATTCAAGGCCTGTGATGTATTTCTCCCTTTGTGAATAACCCAAAAACGGCTTGGCGAGTACACTTCTCCAACCACCAAATCCACCATCTGTCCAACTAATAAGAGAGACTTCTCTTCTAATGTTTTATACGAGTCATGAACACCTGCAACATGCATGGGGCAAGACAATGGTTCACCCTGGAATTAGAGAACAACTGTAAACAATTACACAAATGTCCGCATTGTATAAACATAGAGGTAGTCAATTAGCCTACAAACATTAATAACTGTTCATAGTACTTTATTACATCATAAACACACTGTACATTAACATAAAAATTTGCTCAAAATGCAATGTATAATGCATATTGCATCAGTGGAATGCTAGTGTATTAAATTAACATACAGGCACTTGTGAAAAGTTAAATAATAACTACCTGGTTTGAAATGTGTGGAAAAATGGAAGTATTAGCCAGTATAATGATCTTTCCATCCCAATAACGAATGCTGATCACTTCTGGATGACACTTTAAAAGGGCTTCAAGAGTTTTATAACCATAGGTTTCAGGATTCAAGTCATCTAGTGTAGCTCCATAAAATCCCTAAACAGAAAAAAATATTTTAGTACTATACAATCAAACTTCAAAATCAATAAATTTCCAACTGGCAAAAGGAATTCAATTACAGTAATTTACATTTGTAAATTACGGAGCATTAAACTTTTTATGCAAGCAATTTAATTCAAAATGTAAATTTTGAATGTGTTAATACTCCTAGTTTCAGTATCATGCAGAACAACTGTGGAAGCATTATGACCATGTACTTTTCTGTGGGGAAGCCCAGTCACCTCCCTGAAGCTATCATACTGATAACGTGCCATACTACTTTGAGTCATCAGTTACGGAGGTCTTTTTGCCTACCGAGGACCACGAGCCAGAACTTGGCCCCCCCTAAGAGAGGCATGGGAACAATAGCTCAAATCAAAATCAAAATAGTTTATTCAGGTAAAAGTACATACATAGAAGATAAGTTAAAAATGATGTTGGATTTATAGATAGAGCTAGTACAAACAATACCTAAAGCCCCATTCATTCTTTATATTTAAAGTCTATCATCTCTGCCATCATCCATGAAAGACACCCAGAAAGGCAGGTATTTTAAAACAAACCATTGCATGGTTTAACACATGCCCACAAAAATGTCAAAAAGAGCTCCCCCCCAAAAGAAAACATCCAAAACTTCATTAAACCAGATTCACACTAGTTAGTTCCACCCACCCCTCCTTGTTTGGGGGGGGGGGGAGGACAGGTGGGAGCTGGCCCAGCTGACATCAGTTCTAGTATGATGTAAAACCACCGACCAGAGGGAGGAAGGATGTCAGGGAGCTGCCTTCGGGCTAACTTAAAGTTATGGTGCATGTCCATGACTGGTAGACTGGACCACTAGTGGTAGAACAATCCACCCACCAACACTTCAACAGAACTGGTTGGTCAGGGAAATTGGCTGTGGGTTGGGGTTAGGCCACCTGATGGTGAATATTGGTACCTACAAGGGATTCACTAATTTGAGTGAATCCCTTGTCTCAAGTGAATCCTTAGCAGAGTTCACTGGAGAGTTATTTCAGCCCGTCCTCGCATACAAAGATCCAAAGATCCAAACTCATTATTAATCCAGCCACCATACCACCCGTTTATGAATGAAGAGCGGTTTACACACAACTCACAACTGATGACGTCCGAACACTTCCAGAACAAGTGCTTCACTCATGTCCTCTGTTCAAACCACAATTCTATAAATGCTTCACCCAAGTACTTCAAATATAAATAATCACCAACAGAACCTAAACATCTAACCTAACCTATGCCTACCTATACAGTATATAGAATTTTTACGTATACAGTATTAATATTAATTTATATATGAGAACAAACCAATGTTTAATACACAGTATGTTAAAATCGATGAATGCATCTGGGAAGGACGGCCGTTGCTTTAAACAGCCTAGTGTGAGAACAGGTCGGTTATTTAGTGGGTTCCGAGGCTTCCATTCCTATGAACCTTGCAGTAGTCTGCAAAGCTTCACTGACTTTCTAGAAGCTTTCCCAATGGGGTGGCAGAATGTCACTCACATTCTGCATGAGGGAGCCAGGTTCTGGCTCCAGTCCCAGGTAGTCCAAATAGAACTCCGAATGACTGATGTGACCTAGTAGTAGTAATTTCAGCAAAATGTCTTCAGGGAAAAACTACCAAGGGACTCCTCCAAAAATGCAACATGAGCTGAATGTTATGAAATACTTTTTCTGTTTTGGCCTCAGTTGCTCCAGGAGCTAATTACTGATACACACATGCCCCACACTCAATTTAAAAACTTACAAAACCTGAAAGTTTTTAAACTGTCAAATCACAAATTACTACATATGGAAGACTACTAAATCTTCCTCTGACACACAAAACTGACATTTGTGGATTGTAAAAATATCATTTGTATATTTTAAATTTGTACTTAAAAGTTACTGTACTTGCGAGATATTATTTGATCTAAAATTTTATGCACTAAAGACAAAGAAGAGACTACTAAAGCTTACCCTATAAGCTCCTATAAGCTCATCTGTAGAAAGACCATCGGGAAACTCCTCCAACAGCTTCTTTAATCGTTCAATGCACTCTTGGTCTAATTTTCGACGAATTCCATTAACTGGGGAGACTACAAACAAAATACAATTTTTTAGAACAATATGGATATTAAAGAAATTGAGAAATAAAAAGATGCCAATCAAATGTATAATATGTAAATAATACCTTTAATAAAGCTATTGTATAAATGAACTTATCATATATCAGCAGAAAGTATAATTAAGAAAATGGGATGTCCCTAGAAGTTTCCTGCGAGCCAAATAAATTTTTTTAAATATTAAAATCTAAAGTTTATCGTTATGCACAGTTAAATCAGAGATTATGAGACTAATAAATAAAACAAACTTATTTATAAACAATTTCATTTATAACAAATACAGAGAAACAGATTACAATATGTGGATACAAAGTAGGTACAGTACAGTTATTGTATTGGCCCATATGAGGTGCCTCATATGGGCCAATAGGGCTTCTGCAGTTGCCTTCATTTTTATGTTCTTATGATGTGACTTTTAGTATAACTTCAGAGCGCCACTGGGTGCTCCCCCAAAAAACTGTAGTTTCTAAATATCAATTAAAATGTTAATCAAACAATTAAAATATGTTAACTTACTTCTCATTTATTTTTTAGTATTACCCCATTAAACTTACAAATAAAAATCCTGATAATCTTTACATTATGCTTGAACCGTATTAATGGCTTCATATAATGTGCATTTCATACCCATGAATTCTCCCCTGTATCATGTATTAAATCTATGTACATTTTTATAATTATCATTACTAAAAATTTCCAATGATATTCCTTACCTTCTTTACTCTCAGAATCCATAAAAACCTTGTAATTAGAATCACACACAAAGTGTTTGTCTCCTTGCCGGATTACACGGAAAATTTCAGCAAAACTTGATAGAAGGTCTGGGATCGAATTAAACCCCAACTCATTCAAATTCAACTTCCTACCAGCTTTAATCTGCAAAGAATAAGAACCAACATATGACACTGTTGTAATGAGCTGTTGCTCACTAGTCAAAATTAAAGCAAATGATTGAATTTAACAAGTGTCTGAATTATTGCTTTTATCTGTTAAACAATTTAATAATTAACATACAACTTTTAATTAAGAGACCTGGTGGGGGGAGATATAATTACCTAATTGTAATTACCTACTAATAACAGAGCACATAGCTGCTCTGTTATGTTGGTATGTGCATATTGCACTCTTGTAGTTTATGTCACTTTTTTACCATTCTCTATGCAAGTGCTATTTAAAATGTTTTAATGACATGAATTTCTACAATTTAATAATAATAATAATAATAATTATAACAATAACAACAATAGTAATAAACAGAGAAATCACATTATTGTGATATATCAACGAACAAATCCACAGGAGCAGTGACGAGGGTTCGAACCTAAGCGCTGGGTGTTCCCAAGAATGCTCTAGTCAACTGCAATTCTTTTGACCACGTCATGGCGCAGTCGACTAGTGTGCGTCTGGGAATACGCAGCGCATAGGTTCAAACCCTCATTATGGCTCGTGTGGATTTGTTCAATAATAGTAATAACAATACACAGAGAAATCACAGTAACAGGATATGAATCAATGAGAAAATCCGCAAGATGATGAGGATTCGAACCTATGCACTGGGTATTCCCAGGCACATGCTATCACAGCCTCACTTAGCCAGTAACCGGGATCTTCACTTCTTACACAGTATATGGGGGGCCTTAGTGCCTCTTCTTAGTAGATCCCACCCAGAGTCATTGGTAAGCTATCAAGAACTGGCAATAATAATTATTCGTGAAAGGAAAAAGGGGTAAACAATACAAAACTGTACCTTCACCAAGTGTACTTCTTAAATATATATATCTACATATGTACATAACATCACTGAAGTGTCACTTTCACACAAGGACACTAATACAATAAATTCTGCAATCATCTTTTCCCTGCAAGTCCATTTGATCTTCTGTTATACATCACTCAAGTTCTATGGTCCTCACACCAGCGAGTTCACCTTATTTGGTATAACATAGGCCAGTTCTACACAGTATCGTCACGGTGTCCAAAACACCACTTCTACTCTCCAGCAACACGCTGGCCGAACTCCATACAGGCTTACAACAAGCCTTAACAGACAGCCAGAACTACTTCCATCTCTTAACTCAATCTGGCCATCCCAGGGTACATCAGTCCACTCAACAATACTTTGCTAAGTATCTCCAGACAACTCACTGTCTACACCAACTCAGCCACTTGTTCCTGCTGGAACACATCTTGAGTTCATGACTGCCCTGGGTGAACTGATTCCTGTTGGCCAAGATACTCTCTACATTACTTTTGTGGACAAATATGTGAATAGTAAGACAAACTACATTGGGATCAAATACGATTACAAACTTCCACCGGGTAATAGAAAATGTGGGTCGGGGGGAGGGGGTGCGCTCAACAGATGGCACTGTCATTGTCACACCTTCCTCAACAGATGGCACTGTCATTGTCACAACTTCCTCAACAGATGGCATTGTCATAACTCCCTCAACAGATGGCATTGTCATTGTCATACCACCTTCAACAGATGGGATTGTCAATGTCACACCTCCGCTCAACAGATGGCGTTGATATCGTCATACTCGCTCTTAACGACTAGGCCACAACATGATCAAAAGAATTGCAACCTGGGGTTCTGCTGATATCGTGGGCCATGACTAGGCCATGTCATGATCAAGTAATTTGCAACGTGCATCAGGCAATACCAAGAGCATATGTTCGAATCCTTGTCACTGCTCTTGTGGATTTTCTCAGTAATAATAACAATAATACAGAAAAAACACACTAACGCGAAGTATCAATGAGAAAATCCACAGGAGCCATGAAAAGGATTTGAACCTTTGCACTGGGTATTCCTAGGCACACTCCCCAGACAAGTAGGCCACGACATTTTAAAAGGATTGCAAGCTGGGGTTCTAGGGTTCTACTGAACACACGAGGGTTCCCAAGGCTTCCACATGACAGTCAGAGTGCATGGGGGATTTGTGTGAAGCCCTGGTTAGAAGGAGCAGGAGAAGGGACAGGAGGATGAGCATGAGCAGGGGCAGCAGCATCAGGGGCAGCAGCAGCAGGAGGAGCATCAGGGGCAGCAGAAGGAGCAGGAGCATCAGGATCAGCAGCATCAGGAACAGCATCAGAAGCAGGAGCAGCAGGAGCTGCAGGAGCAGCAAGAGCAGCAGGAGCAGCAGCAGCAACAGAAACAGGAGCAGAAACAGGAGCAGCAGCAGAAACAGGAGCAGCAGCAGCAACAGGAGCAGCAGCAGCAAAAGGAGCAGGAGCAGGAGCAGCAGCAAGCAAGCAAGCAAGCAAAGCAGGAAAACAAGCAAATTATTATAAGTATATTACCTATGTCCTCATGCTTTCAATTAAAACGTCAGCCTGACATTATATCCATAAGTCAATCACTTAAAACCAATGCTGGGAACATTAATGAAATTCCATCTATGATATATAAGAGTGCTGCCCCTGCTGTTGCACTACCCATAGTTCTGCTATTCAACATATCTCTTGAGTCATACTTTTCCTGATCTCCTTAAAAAAGCAAGAGTGATGCCAGTTCATAAAAGAGGTGAGACAGCTGACAAACAATTACAAACCAATATTAAATCTACCAATCCTTTCAAAAATATTTGAACAAATTATTTACAGCACTATTCCTACTTTATAAAACTCGACATACCAAGTCCCTGCCAGATTGGCTTCTGTTCAAAAGAGTACCAATGATGCAATTATTAGTCTGCTTGACAATCTACAGAGCCCTTGACAAAAATGAGTTGCCAATTGGCCTCTTCACTGACCTGCAAAAGGCTTTTGATACTGTAAACCATATATACCTTTTACTTAAACTTCACCACTATGGTATTCAAGGCCTTGCTCTGGACTACAGTTTTTTCTTTCTTATCTCAGTGACAGATACCAATATGTAGTCATCAATAGCATAACCTTCCCCACTTTACCATTGATAGTAGGAGTGCCAAAGAACAGCATCTTGGGACCTCGCCTATTACTTGTATACATCAATGATTTGTTAAATGTTTCTAGCATTCTTAAACCTATACTATTTGCTGATGATCCTACCTTTGTCTATTCTGACCCCAACCCCCCACACACTAAATAAGCACTAATGATGCACTTATTAGTATGATTAACTTGATACATGCAGCTCTTGATAAAAATCAGTTCCCTGTTGGGTTATTTGTTGACCAACGTAAGGCTTTTGACACTGTCAACCACCAAAACCTCCTCCTTAAATTACATCATTATGGAGTCAGAGGTCACTCCCTCCAATATCTTCAGTCTTACCTTACTGACAGGTTCCAGTATGTTTGTGAATAATTCCATTTCTCCCACCCTACCCATCAACACTGGTGTTCCTCAGGGCAGCATACTTGGCCCTACCCTCTTTCTCATATACATTATGACCTTCCACATGCCTCTCAACACCTCAAACCAATTCTATTTGCTAATGACACAACCTTCATTTTCTCCAGTCCTGGCCCTCTTTCTCTAAATATCAGTGAATACTGAACTAAATAAAGTCCATCTTTGGCTAACTGCTAACAAACTCACCCTTAACATTGACAAAACTTAATATATTTTGTTTGGTAATAAATCCTCAAATCAAATTAATCTAAGAATAAACAATATTTAAATTAGTAATAAAGTAGCCCTCGGTACCCTTACTCAAATCTCTGAATATGTTAGATATTAGGTCACTGCACATCCTCTCATGTGTACTCTATATATTTAACACTCTGAATTGTTATGTCAATCCTGACCTTAAAAGCTTCTTAGAAGGTTGTAACAGACCCCATGGGCACCACCCCAGAAACAAATACCTTTTTAATATTCCAAGAGTACGACTTAATCAAACTAGAAATGCTCTACAAATCAAGGGACCCAGAATGTGTAATGACCTTCCCAATCATGTTAAAGACTGTACCTCTCTCAACCAGTTTAAGATCAAAACAAAGTACTACCTAATTAAAACTCCATGTAACCTACCTTACCCCTAAATGTCAACCCATGTCTTGTTACTTTAAACAATGTCTTACTATTTTAAACAATGTCTTACTATTTTTAAACAATGCTATTTATTGACCAAATTGTATATTTGCTATTTTCTGCCATGTTCCCCCCCTTTTTTACTTTTTATTTTTTCAACACTATGTATACTTAATGTCAATTAGTATTAAGTTTTAGTCCAAGTGTTCCCCCCCCCCCACACCTTGCCCAAAAAGCTACGCGTACTAGTGGCTTTAGGTATTGTATGTACTGTACTAGCTTTTTCTTTCAATCCAACATTATGTTTGTAACTCATCCGAAATGTATGTACCTGTCCTAAATAAAGAATCTGAATCTGAAGTAGATGGCAAATTCTTTAGTGTTCTCATCGATAACAAGCTGAATTTCCAGGGACACATTCTAAATATATAAAAAAAACAGTGTTGAATGTAATGAAACGCCATTTTCTGGGTGAGACCCGGAGGCTCCCTAGCAACCCTCCCTTCCCCTGGTCAGAGGTTGCAATCCCCAACACACATCCCCAGTATCAAAACTGCAGCAAAATGTCTTCCTCATAACATCCTGACACAGTGTAACATTTACCTCTACCACATAGTGAACATGGCGAAGGTGGGGCCCCTTGATTGACTCAAGCATGAGTTGGACATGCATATGAGTGGGACCAGATGAGTATAATAGGAGCTGCCTCGTATGGGCCAATAGGCCTTCACCTTTGGTGCTATGTTCTGACATTCGTATCCAAAAACCACGAACCAGCGCCTGGATGAAAAAGACGCCAAACCACATAAACTCACCTGCAGAACGTAGGCACGAACGTGTCACGACACAACGTAGCCGAGAAGATACCGGGAGCACCGCCAGAGGAAGAAGGCCAGAGCCGCACCTGCAGGAGAAGAGTAGGGTAGAGGCGAATTAGGCGCCCCAAACACATACGAAGGGAGCCAGCGTCCTCCCCATAGTGGCAACCCAGAACACCCCCAGCATCTATGGGGCACAGACTGGAGAGACGAGAGGAGTGAAAGAGGCGAAGCACTCGAGAGAAAAAGGACGCGGAAAACCAGCACCTGTGTACACCGTCCAGAACAAAAACTTCCACAGCATATGCGCAGGACGCATGACGTCCGAAGCGCATAACCCCGCCCAGCAGGGAGGGTGCCAACAAAGAGTATTGCAAAACATGAGCAGTGCCTAGACAGAGCACAAGGAGAAGATATAAGACAAAAAAATGAGACAGTATCAAAAACCAAGAAGAAGCACGGAAGAGGACCAACGAGTTCAAAAAAGGACTGGAGGTAAGCCTCACTGGAAGACGACAGACGTTCCAACAATGCGGAAAGTAGCAAAGACCCTTCCGAACCCCCGAGATCTCACAGAAGCAAACAAAATCACGAAGGCTCATAAAGGCACAGTTGCATCCGAGACCAAAAGTCATGCAGAACCCCGATAATAGGGGAACATGACCCCGACATGGGGGAAAAGTCCTGTCTCGGAAAAAAAACCACCTATAGGACGGAACCGAAGGGACAAGAATCCGAACCCGGGGAGGGGCCGATACCCAACAACTCGTTCGCAGAGGGGGAAAGGAAAACCCCACTCCCCGTAACCACAAGCCCCGCTTAGAGGGTAGAAAACCCCAGCAGGGTCCAACAGGGCCCGAGGCCCCCGAGGCAGCCTCTCCCCAACCCCGGGAACCCACACAGCAGGCCCCGGGGCCGAGCCGTCCCCCAAAGCCCCAGCCTCACAAGAAAAAGCTGGGGCAACCGGAAAATTACTAAGGAAGGGAGCCCACTGGCAGACTCATACAACACGACTGGAGGAACAGGCTCGAATGCCTCCGCCGCCACTCCGGAAGGGAAAACTCCCGAGACCGCCCGAGTCTCAAGACCATCGAATCCCCGCCCTGACCCCGAACCCACAGATGGAAAGGATCCGGATGCAGAGAGGAAAGGGGGGGGGAGACCACACGAAATCACAACAGGGGAAAGACAAGGGGGGGCGTGGAAGGAAACAAAACCGAAGCAAACAACACCCCCAAGCCCCTTCACAACAACCAAACCGGGGCAGCCTCGGGGCTTCTGGGGAGCAAACAACCTAGCGCGTTGCAACCACCTGAACCCAATGTGCAATGCCCGTGCTCCCTGCACCCACATAGTCAGCATAAGACCGAGTAACCGAGTCACAAACAAGCAACGAAACTCTCAGGACTCCAGGTCAACCCCACAGGCAGCAGACGGAGGCAAAAACAATGAGTCACCCTGAGACAAGGGGACAGAGCGACCCTCGAACTTGCACAAAACGAGGGGGATGGGGGACTCGGGTTACATCCATCGAACCCACGCACCCCCATGGTGATTCCCAGGGTCCTGAGATGGAACTCACGCTCAGGGAAGCCCAGGCAGGTTACTGCTAACCAACGCCCAAGTCTACCAAACTACCTTCCAAGTGTACAGTACACGTACACAATTGAGAGTGTACAGTACACTCATGGGGACCAAGCAGGAGGAACCACTGGAAACAGAAGAGTACTCAATACACGGGGCAAGAACCAAGGCAGACCACCCACCCCCCACCAGGAAGGCAAACAAACAGAAAAAGAAAACCCGCAAGAGGACAGCGTACCCAGGTGGAACAGAGCTGGCCGCTATGATTGGTGAAAAAAGTTGCGCAGTACCCTGTGCCCTTACCAGTGCAAACTGCCCTTACCCTATGGCAAACAAGGGAGACAGAACACCCAAGCACACAAAGGGCGGCCGAAAACCAAGCAGTAAATGGCCTAGCAGAGGCAGAACCCAAGGAACTTGTGGAAGATAGCCCCAAGCCCCAAGGGCAGTACTTACTGGGCACCTAGCGAAGGAAACCCTAGGCGCATGCAGCCCGAGTACTGAAGAATCCCTCCCGACTCACGCACTACTCAGAAGACAGTCACCACACACAAGGTACAGTGCTAAAACAACCACTGGAGCCAGATCATATGACCGTTGCCTATAGCATCAGCCTCAGAACTGAGAAGTGGATTGCCGGCGTGGGGGTCTGGGGCTCCACTTTACCCCTACCAGGGAGGGGGGGGGGGAGCTGCGCAGACAGCGACGCGGCAACGTGTGATGTCATACTCGTTTGCCCGTTTCTGTTTGGGAAGTTCTATCCACTAGTTCGGTTTTTTGTCGCAATTTTCACCAGAATAAGGGTTTGTTTTGGGACTCTTACCTTTTTGGGTGTCTAACTGGGTTGATGGCAGACATAGAATACTTCCAACCACACGTGGGTTTCTATAGGCCATTGCTCCTCGTGCCTCTTGTGTAGGGGGGCTGGGTTTTGGCTCGTGGTCCTCGGTAGGCCCACAGAACTCGATACATATGACTGATGCCAAAGTCTCACATTAGCATATCAGCCTGGAAAGCTCCAGGGCTCTCCCCCAGAAAAGTTTCTAAAACTGTTGGCATTCTTTCTAAGATCAGATATTATGTACCTCACCTTGCCCTGGTGACGCTCTATTACTCTCATCTATCCTTACCTCAATTATGGTATTTGTGCTTGGGGTTCTACTACACAAAATCATTTATGTCTTCTAATTACTCAACACAAAGCTGCTATTAGAACAATATCTAACTCTGGCCCCAGACAACACTTGGTCCCCTTACTCAATTCTTTGAATATGTTAGATATTAAGTCACTGCACATCCTCTCATGTGTACTCTATATATTTAAAATTCTGAACTACAATGTCAATCCTGACCTTAAAAGTTTCCAAGAAGGTTGTAACAGAACCCATGGACACCACACCAGAAACAAATACCTATTTGATATTCCAAGAGTGCGACTTAACCAAACTAGAAATGCTCTACAACTCAAGGGACCCAGAATGTGGAATTACCTCCCTAATCATGTCAAAGGCTGTACCTCTCTCAACCAGTTTCAGAGTAGAACTAAGTACTACCTAATTAACTCCATGTAACCTACCTTACCCCCTAAATGTCAACCCATGTCTTGCTATTCTAAACAATATGCTGTTTGTTGACCAACTTGTACAATTGCTGCTTTTTGCAAACCAGTTCCTCCCTTTTTTTTTTCTTTTTTTAGTCCTTTTTTTTCAACACAATTTATGCTTTACTCCCAATTACTATTAAGTTTTAGTTTAAGTGTTTTTCCTTCACACCTTGCCCGAAACGCTATGCATATTAGTGGCTTTAGGTATTGTATGAACTAGCTCTATCTATAATCCAACAGTATGTTTGTAATTACCTAAGTGTAATTACCTAAGTGTAGTTACAGGATGAGAGCTACGCTCGTGGTGTCCCGTCTTCCCAGCACTCTTTGTCATATAATGCTTTGAAACTACTGACGGTCTTGGCCTCCACCACCTTCTCACTTAACTTGTTCCAACCGTCTACCACTCTATTTGCGAAGGTGAATTTTCTTATATTTCTTCGGCATCTGTGTTTAGCTAGTTTAAATCTATGACCTCTTGTTCTTGAAATTCCAGGTCTCAGGAAGTCTTCCCTGTCGATTTTATCAATTCCTGTAACTATTTTGTATGTAGTGATCATATCACCTCTTTTTCTTCTGTCTTCTAGTTTTGGCATATTTAATGCTTCTAACCTCTCCTCGTAGCTCTTGCCCTTCAGTTCTGGGAGCCACTTAGTAGCATGTCTTTGCACCTTTTCCAGTTTGTTGATGTGCTTCTTAAGATATGGGCACCACACAACAGCTGCATATTCTAGCTTTGGCCTAACAAAAGTCATGAACAATTTCTTTAGTATATCGCCATCCATGTATTTAAATGCAATTCTGAAGTTAGAAAGCATAGCATAGGCTCCTTGCACAATATTCTTTATGTGGTCCTCAGGTGATAGTTTTCTATCTAGAACCACTCCTAGATCTCTTTCTTTATCAGAATTCTTTAAAGATTTCTCACATAATATATAGGTTGTGTGGGGTCTATGTTCTCCTATTCCACATTCCATAACATGACATTTATTAACATTAAATTCCATTTGCCAAGTGGTGCTCCATATACTTATTTTGTCCAGGTCATCTTGAAGGGCATGACAGTCATCTAAATTTCTTATCCTTCCTATTATCTTAGCATCATCAGCAAACATGTTCATATAATTCTGTATACCAACTGGTAGATCATTTATGTACACAATAAACATCACTGGTGCAAGAACTGAACCCTGTGGTACTCCACTTGTGACATTTCTCCATTCTGATACATTGCCTCTGATTACTGCCCTCATTTTTCTATCAGTCAGAAAATTTTTCATCCATGATAGAAGCTTACCTGTCACCCCTCCAATATTTTCCAGTTTCCAGAACAACCTCTTATGTGGAACTCTGTCGAAAGCCTTTTTTAGGTCCAGATAGATGCAGTCAACCCAACCATCTCTTTCCTGTAATATCTCTGTGGCTCGATCATAGAAACTGAGTAAATTCGATACACAGGATCTTCCAGATCGAAAACCATACTGTCTGTCTGATATTATATCATTTCTCTCTAGGTGTTCTACCCATTTAGTTTTGATTAGTTTTTCCAATACTTTCACTATTACACTTGTCAATGATACAGGTCTATAATTGAGGGGGTCTTCCCTGCTGCCACTTTTGTAGATTGGAACTATGTTAGCCTGTTTCCACCCGTCTGCTACGATTCCTGTACACAGGGATGCCTGAAAGATCAGGTGAAGTGGAATGCTGAGCTCAGATGCACATTCTCTCAGAACCCATGGTGAAACGCCATCTGGGCCAGCTGCTTTGTTCTTACCGAGCTCCTTGAGCATTTTTTCCACTTCGTCTCTAGACACCTCTATGTGTTCTATGTTGTTCTCTGGAATTCTTATTGTATCTGGTTCCCTAAAGATTTCATTTTGTACAAACACACTTTGGAACTTTTCATTTAGTGTTTCACACATTTCCTTTTCATCTTCCGTGAATCTATTTCCCATTTTCAACCTCTGAATATTATCCTTTACCTGCAATTTGTTGTTTATGAATTTATAGAATAGACCTGGTTCTGTTTTACATTTGTCCGCAATCCCCTTTTCAAAATTTCTTTCTGCCTCTCTCCTCACTGCCGTGTAGTTGTTTCTCGCATCTTTGTATCGCTGGTATGTTTGGGGGTTCGGCCTCTTCCTGTATTGATTCCATTTTTGTGTCTTTCGGTCTCTAGCCCTCTCGCAATTTCTATTGAACCAATCCTGTTTCCTAGTTCTGCATCTCTGTTTTGGTATAAATTTTTTTGTGCCTTTATCATATATTTCACAAAACTTGCCATACATCTCATTCACTTCCTTGCCTAGCATCAAGTCTGTCCAATTATACTCACTAAAAAAATTTCTAAGGTCACCATAATGTCCTCTCCTGAAGTCTGGTTTTTCAACTGCTTCAACCTCCTTATTTTCTTCCAGCTTATAACGCATTGCATACTTTATTCCCAAAAAGACATGGTCACTTTTACCCAAGGGAGGAAGGTACTGAATGTCAAATATCTCTTCCTCCTTCCTGGTAAATATCAAATCTAGCATGGAGGGAACGTCCCCTTCCCTCATCCTCGTAGCTTGTTTAACATGTTGATACAAGAATGTTTCCAGGATGAGGTCTACAAATTTACAGGTCCAAAAATCTTCTGTTTTAGCTTCATATGCTTCCCAGTCTATGGATTTCAAGTTGAAGTCACCGACTATCAACAGTCGTGATCTATCGTTATCCGCTCTCGCTATAATCTCTCTCATTATTGTTATAAGACCTTCACGTTTACTATCTAGCTCCTCCTTTGACCATGTGCTGCTTGGCGGTGGACTATATGCATTTATCATCATTAGTTTATCATCCTCATAGCAGATCTCTAGTGCTATTATGTCAACTTCTTGTGGATTGGCAGTCATTATTTCCTTCACCTTTAGGTGTTCTTTTACCAGCACAGCAACGCCACCGCCTTTCCTAATTTTTCTGTCCCGTCTCCAAATTGAGTAGCCCCTTGGGAATATGACCTCATTTAAAATTACATCTTCAAGTTTTGTCTCCGTGAGTGCAACAATGTCTGGTGTCTGCAGCTGTATTACATCACTTAACTCCAGTATTTTCGATCTCACTCCATCTATGTTGGTGTATGCAATCTTCAGGAACTTGTTCCCCCTCTCCTTATTCTTCACTCCCCCTCTCTCTATTGATTTTGTTGGTTTGCCTTTATGTACCACTTTACTGGTTTGCCTACCCCTATCACTTTATAGAAAAAAGAATTTATTTCTTCTTCATTCCTGCTCTCATTTAAATGTTTTGCCTCGGCGAGGTTCAGTTTCAGCTTCTCTCTATCTTCTTTTGAAAGATCTCGTCTTAACGACCACCCTTTCCCATCCTCATCCCTTTGCAATTTTCTAGCATTCCTTAGTACTTCTTCCATCTGTTTGGCACCGTTTAGGGTGATCCTCAAAGGTCGATCTTTCCCTTTTACGTACCTGCCTATTCTCCTGTAGTCGCACACATTCTCTCTGTTTGTAAGACCTTCCACGAGGCCAACAATTTTATCTACTACTTTAGCTTCTTCTACAGCTCTTTCTGACCTAGATGTTATCGCCTTTTCTTTGCAGCCAAAAATGATCAGGGACTTACTCCGATCAACTGTAACTCTGCATCTATGTATGTACTTTTCCTGATTATCATCATCATCATTATACAACACTTGTCGTAAAAAAAAAAATCTCAAAAACGGTCGACATACTTTCTAAAATCAAATACAGTATTATGTTCCCTGCTCTGCTCTCCTCTCATTATACTATGCACTAATCTATCCCTATCTAACATAGGGTATCGGTACATGGGGTTCAACCACTGCAAATTACCTCAACCCCATCATCACTCGGCAAAATATCAGAACTGTAACAAATTCTGTCTTCAAACAACACACAGCACCTCCAAGTCCCTTGACATGCTAAACACACACTCGCTCCACACATTCTCATGTGCTATCTACACGTACAAAACCTTGTTCCTAAATGCTAATCTTGAGCTGAAACTTTTCCTTGTTAGATGTAATAGAACCCATGAGCACCACACCAGAAATAAATCTCTGATATCCCTAGAATCAGACTAAATCTGTGTAAACACTCCATGCAAATAAAAGGGCCCAGTCTTTGGAACTCGCTCCCTGATGAATTAAAAAAATGTTCAACCATGCCCTGTTCAAACGTAAAACCAAACTGTACCTAATTTCATCCCTCATAGTTTCCTACCTTGTGCTTCAAATTCTCACATTCTTGTACTACCCACTTCCCCATTATTAGTACTTAAGACATGTATCCTTACCAGTGTAATCACCGCTGTCAACTTATGTTGTAGTTATTTGTTGATATAAAAACCTTGCTACAATGTACCCTTTCATCTTACCTGGTATGTTAGATTAAGGACTTGCCCAAAACACTATGCATGTTAAGTGGTTTTAGTACGAATATAAAAATACCAATCTTATGAACAAATCCACAAGGGCCGTGACGAGGATTCGAACCTGCGTCCGGGAGCATCCCAGACACTGCCTTAATCGACTGAGCTACGACAGGGTTAAAAAGAGTTGAAACCAAAGTTCTACTGAACTTATTGGATCCCGTAGCCTCTCCGAGGCACAAACCAGGATTTCACACAACTCTCCCTTGCACCCAAGCTATGTCAATAGGCCGTTCTCCCTCTTCCTCCCTTGTGGATTTGTTCATTTGATGCATCACGTTAGTGTGATCTCTGTGTGTAAAACCAATCTTATGTAATCTCACCAACCCTTTGTACCTTCCTGCAAATTATTAGTATTATTAATGATAAAGGATTTAATTCTTCACTCTCAGAAAATTTTAGATTCACATCACTTATTTTACCTCTGCAGCTCTCTCTCGGATATGGAGAGCAAATAACAGCTGTAAATTCAAATTTGGGTCTCATATCAACAACTGTTTTCTTAAGCATTTCACCAACTATATATACCTGAAAGCTGAGTACATGTATGTACTATGCAAGTATAGCATAGGACCCTAGGACAATGCTTTTGAGGAGATCCTCTGATGACTGTTTATGTTCAGTATAATTCCTAACTCTCTCTTCTTCACCAAATTCTAGAAAAGTTTCACATAATTAATACATTGAACATGGCCTGGTCTCACTTATACCATTATATGACATTTGACTACATTAAATTCTATTTTGTCAAGATCAGTTCGGAGGATGTGGCAATCCAATAGGTGCTTTATTCCATCCCAGAATCTAAGCAACATCTAAAAATGTGTTGCTATACCTAACCCTGTAGAAGCCCACTGACAAATACAATGAACATTATGGATACTATAACAGCCCTGTTGGACCCTGCTTGTGACATCCTGAGTCCGGTCCTTTAATTACTGCTCTCATCTTTCTCTTGGAAGATTATTAAACTCTATCTTTGAACAAAATTCTCTTATGAGGGATATTAAATGCTTTTCCTAGGTCAAGATGGATAGAATCTGTTCAGTTATCTCCATCTCCTAAAATAAATTCGATATACAGTACATGATTTTCAAGTCTTGAAACTGGACTACTATTTTTATTATTATTATTATTTATATATACAAGAGTTCTTACATTCTTGTACAGCCACTAGCACACAGCATTTCAGGCAAGTGCTTAATCCTAATTTTCTCACACACACACACAATTCCCAGGAAGCAGCCTGTAGCAGCTGTCTAACTCCCAGGTACCTATTTACTGCTAGGTCAACAGTGGCATCGAGGGTGAAAGAAACTCTGCCCATTTGTTTTCCACCTCCGCCGGGGATTGAACCCAGACGCTTAGTACTACGAACCCCGAGTGCTGTACACTCGGCCATCAGGCCCCCATATACCTGTTTATAGCATCGCTTCTTTAGAGGCATGTGCCTACAAACACATTCCTCTAAAGAACCAGTTGACTGATGGTTGAGAGGCAGGAACAAAGAGCCAATGCTCAGCCTCCACAAGCAAAACTAGGTGAATACAACTAGGCGAGGACAAAGATGACTGAAAACAAATGAAATAGTGCGCTCAGCTCAGATGCACATTTTCTCAGAACCAAAGATGAAACTCACATCTGTGCCATCTGCCTTGTTTCTACCTAACACCTTGAGCATTTTTTCCCCACTTCATCTTCAGACACCTGTATGAACTTGTGTCATTCTTTTTAATTCATATTGTGTGTGGTTCTCAGAAAACTTCACTTGCACAAACACAGGGGCACTGTTCATTCAGTGTTTTACATATTTCCTTTTCATTCTCCATGAATCTGTTCCCCACTTTCAACATCTGGATTTTATCCTTTGCCTGCAATTTGTTTTTAATGAATTCATGGAATAGGCTTGGTTCCGTTTTGCATCTGTCTGTTATCCCTTTCTCAAAACTTCTTTCTACCTCTCTTCTCACTGCTGAGTAGTTAGTTGTTACTTGCTTGTTTGTATTGCTGGTATGTTTGAGTGTCTAGCCTCCTTGTACATTGATTCCATTTTTTTTTCTCTGGGCCCCTCTCAATTTATGTTGAACCAATCCTGCTTCCAAGTTCTGCATCTCTGTACTGGTATAAATTTTGTTGTACTTTTATCACCTCCCTCTCTCTCAACTTGGCATGTATATACTGTATTTCTGTACCAAGCAATAAATCTTCCCAAATCAACTTGCAAAGTTCTTCATATTACTCTTTCTTAAAATCAAGCTTTTCCAAAATTTCCCTTTCCCCAGTCTCTTCTAGATTATAACTCATTGCATATTTGATTTCCAAAAGGAAATGGTCTTACCCAATGGAGGAAGATACTGAATGCCAATTATCTCTTCTTTCCTGATAAATATCAAATCCAGCAACGATGGAGCATCCCTTTCTCATAGCCTGTTTTACATGCTGATACATGAAAGACTGCAGGATGAGGTTCATGAATCAGCCAGCTGAAAAATCCTCCATTCTTTACGTCACAGATTTCCCAGTCTATCAATTTCAAATTGAAGTCATCAAGCATCAACAATCTTGATTTATCTTTATCTGGTCCGACAGTATGTGCACCTGCAAGTGTCAGTATGTGCATGTGCCAGAAGTGCCGGTATGTGCATGAGCCTGCAAGTGTCGGCATGTGTACCTAAGTGTAGGTAAAGGATGAAAGCTATGCTCGAAGTGTCCTGTCTTCTCACCACTCTATGGTACATAATGCTTTGAAACTATTGACAGTTTTGGCCTCCACCACCACCACCTCACTTAACTTGTTCCAACTGTCTACCACTCTGTGAAAGTGAATTTTCTTTTATTTCTTCAGCAGCTTTCTGTAACTAGTTTAAATCTATGACCTCTTGTTCTTGAAGTTCCAGATCTCAGGAGTTCTTCCCTATAATTTTTGTAGATTCCCATTATTTTGTATATAGTGATCAAATCATCTCTTTCTTTTATCTTCTAGTTTTAGCATATTTAATGCCTCTTAACCTCTCCTCGTAGCTCTTGTCTTTCAGTTCTGGGAGCCATTTAGTTGCATGCCTATGAACTTTTTCCAACAATTTGTTGATTTTCTTAAGATATGGGCACCATATAACCACTGCATATGCCAGCTTTGGTTTCACAAAGGTCAGGAACAATTTCCTTAGTATTTCACCATCCATGTATTTAAAAGCAATCCTGAAATAGTAAAGTGTAGCATAAGCTCCTCGTACAATGTTCTTTATGTAATCCTCGGGTAATAGTTTTCTATCTAGAACCACCCTTTTTTTTATCAGAATTTTTTAAACATTTTCACATCATTTTTAGGGTGTGTGTGGTGTATTTTCTCCAATTCTACCTTCCTTCACATGTGTGTGTGCACCTGCAAGTTAGTCATCATCATTCATATTTTAAATGGAAAACATCATCAATATATGCATGAACAAATTACAATATGGGAATGTAATAACAATGAATCAAATCACCTCATATTCTGCAGTAAGATTGTCAAGGCATATGCCACCTCCATGTTCTTTCAAAATAGTCTGGAAGATCGTTCTAACAGAGTCTGCGTGACGTTGGGAAGACCACATGTTCTCACTGCTTCCACCTGCATAACAGTAGGAGAAAGGATATTGAAAAGGACTACACATACCTTGCATTATTAGTCAATATTGTAACTTATGAAACACACGTTCTAAATAACATACTCTAGTGGCAAGTCATCTGTTGCGCCTTCCAATGCAACATCAAAAAATTATTTTAACAATAAAAACAGTTAGCTATAAACCCAGCAGATACACAATAAACTTTTTATTATTCAATTAACCTTAATGTGAGAACTGATGAATACAAAATTAAAGGAAGAGTAATGAGACACCTGTATACTGTAAAGTATTTTCATTCCAAATTTGCCCCAAGCCTTTTGAAAGAATTTCTATTATTCACAGTTTAATAAGTCTTCTAATTAACTGCACAAACAAACTTAATTACCCTGTATCTAAAAAAGGCTTTTGAATATACTGGAAGGGTGACAGGGAGACTTCTGACATAGATTAAACATTTTGACAGAAAAATGAGGGCAGTAGTCAAGAGGCAATATATCAGACTGGAGAAATGTTACTAGTTGTGTACCACACAATTCACTTCCAGCAATAGTAATGTCACTGTCTATATGAATGATCTACCAGAAGGGACACAGAATTATATGAAAATATTTGCTGATGATGCCAAGCTACTAGGGAAGATTGTAAAATTAGACAATTTTCATGCCCACCACTCATTAAAAGTTGCACAACAGGTGGGTGCAACAGTCAAAAAAAGCTCCAAACTGAAAAATGAGAGCTATGAGGAAAGGTTAAAGGTAATAAGTAAATAATTATCAAAAAGAAGGCACCAAACCGGGAAGGTTATGTAAGGTATTAAATATATCTAAGTTAGAAGATAAAAGAAATTGTGGTGATAGGATCACTACATACAAAACAGTAACAAGAACCTACAAAATTAACAAAGAAGAATTGTTGAAACATGCATCTTTACGAACAAGAGGTCATAGACTCAAGCTAAGGAAAAGGCTGCCGAAAAAAAAAATTACAAAGTTCCCTTTGCAAATGGAGTGGTAGAAGCTTGAAACAAGCGAGGTAGTGGCAGATGCCAAAACAGTCATTAGTTTCAAAGCATCACATGACAGTACTGGAAAGAAAGGGCATTATGGGTATAGCTCATGATGTCCTGTCCAAGGAATGCACATCAGAACATGGTGTGTCAAAAAAAAAAAAAAAAAAAAAAAAAGTGTGCGCTAAATGGGAATCAATCTGATTGGAGAAATATGGTAAGTGGGGTACCTCAGGGATCCATTTTGGGGCCAACCATTTTTGTCATACATCAGTGACATAGATGAGATTACAAACCACATCAACAAATTTGCAGATGACACAAAGACTTATGGTAAAGTGGGAAATAATAATGATGTAGAAGCCTTACAAAGAGATTTACATGAACTATATGAATGGTCAGATGACTGGTAAATGCTTTTTAACCCTTAAACTGCAAAAACGTCATATGATGTGTGACAATGAGCTCAGTTTTTTAAATTTTCTGAAACTCTTTCAAGTGTTTTGTCCATAATCTACTAGGCAAATGCTCCAACTTTGTCTAAATGATACCAGTGTAACTTGAAAAACAAGAAAATAAAAAATATTTATAAAATTGAATATTGAAAACTTCAGATTTTGAAATCAGCTGCAAAAATATATAATATCACCACTGTTCATTTGGTGTCATTAAGCTCTCAGAATACAAATGATCTTCATTTTCATATGTTTAGAATATAGGTTTTGAGTATAGTTTACTGGAAAAAAAATTTGTCAATATGGCATTTGAAATATGTGCAAATTTAGACGACAAAAAATTAAAACCAAACGTTTAAAGTTTATGAAAAATCAATTCTATAGGGATTGTAGAACAGACAGCAGTGCACACTATATGTAAAAATGATGAGAATATGTCAGAAATTAGATTTTTGAATACTGAAGTTGAAATTCTAGTTATAGATATAATTGAAGTTGAAGTTATCGACAATGAATAAGGCAGTTCTAATTCATGAATTTACTTATATGCTATAATAAACATTGTTTGGCATTCGTTTTCAAATATGTGAAAGTTGTAGGTCACTATGTGTTCAAAAGAAGTCAAGAAAAAATACCCCCCCCCC
The DNA here is from genome assembly GCF_040958095.1 of Procambarus clarkii. NCBI lineage: Eukaryota > Metazoa > Arthropoda > Malacostraca > Decapoda > Cambaridae > Procambarus > Procambarus clarkii. Next base: position 17,317,921 of record NC_091156.1, read on the forward strand.
CCCCACCACCAAAAACAAAATACTGTATAGGGATAATTTCCTGCCCCGAAACGCTTTGCGTAATAGTGGCTATAGGAATTGTATGTACTAGCTCTTTCATAAATTCATCAATATTTGTATCACCCCTTGTATGTATGTACTTTACCTGAATAAACATTTGAATTTTTAATTTTTTTTAATTTTTGATAATTATAATAATTATAATGATTTAGGGGATATATTTAGGGTATACTTTATATAAGTAAAAAAGACCTAATCTGGTCCCTAATCATCAAAACAACCTAAAGAAACAAGGAAAATAGTTTGAAATCTGTGAAAAAATCAGCCAAAAAAAATTCAAGGTCCCAAGTTCTGAGAGTTGTGACTGATTTATTTGTTGACCAATTTAATTCTATCTTCACATAGTTAGGTACGGGCATGCATTCTCCAGGATGTATAGATTACAACAAATTCAAATAATAAACAAGAGGAAAAAAAAAAAACTAAATTCCTAACAAAATAAATCCCCCTAAAAAAATATTTTTTGGACATTGTTGAAAGTAATGGATAATAACATTGGGCAATGTATCTATATGATATATAACAAAATAGAGCATAATAGCATACTTACTCCTCATTATTTGTTATTATGTATTACTCACGAATGCTATAAAGGCACCAGCTGTATATCCACTTTGTGGATACTTCTTACTACTATTCTTCTTTGTGCATCAGACAGGTGTTTGCATCTCTTTTATTATTGCATTATCCATCAGTTCCAGTTAATAGGAGCTGTTCTCCTTATCAACAAAGTTTTTTTTTAAATATTCATCTAAAATCAATTTCTGAAAATATTTTGATGAAAGTTTCATGACGCTGAAGCCAATAAGTTGGAGATTTGTTTAACATTTTTAAGTAATTTGACATAATTTGAATATTTTTCGAGTTATATCCTCTTATGCTGAGAAATTTAAGGGTTAATATTAACAAAAGCAAGACCCTGTATGTGGGGCATAACAACCCACGCCATCACTACCAAATTAATAACATTACATTACAGCAGATTGATGAAGAAAAGGACCTTGGAGTCTTTTTCACCACTCCACCACTCAATGATAGTTGCACAGCAGGTAGGCACAGCAGTCAAAAAAGATTACAAAACACTTTGAATAATCAAGCGTACCTTTGACTTTAACACTTTCGCTCACCCCGCGCGCCACCCCTCGACAGGGCGATATGGGCCCCAGCGTGTCATGGAAGCGCGCGTTAATTCCGAAAAGTGTATACTCTCTTCAACTTTGTCACCTCAATTCTCCCTCTACGAGATAAAATTTGGTATCATTGTGTTCGCAATAAAATTCTCTACAGCACTAAATGCATATAAACTCCAAAAGCCCGGCTAATTACCCGCAGCAAACAGAGAAAGTGCGAACGAGTTACCCGGGAGCGCGCAAACGGGATAAAATGTTTTCACTATTTTCACTCTGGTCACCTCAATTTTTGTCCTAGGTCTTTCATTTTGGTCTCAATGGGTTCGTAATAAAATTCTCTAGAGGAACATTAGCATATAAAAAAAAAAACCTGGTCACGCTCCAACCGCCGACGAGTTGAAGACGGGCCACGCGTTAGCCGTGAGTGAGTGCTCAGAGGCCTTCTTGCTACACTCCAAATTCCCACCCTTTGAAAGCCTTTCTTTCGCAATTTTCTTCCTGGAAGGGCCTTGTTCATGATTACTATCCATCGTGGAGTAAGCGTAGATAGTTTCTAAAGCCGCAGTAAGAAATATAGCCACGGGAAATAGCCGAAATGTTCACACGTTTGAGATGCGAGGGGAGGCGACATTGGTCACAACAGTGGAGCAAAGACAATGGGCCCACGGGGTGTGCCAAGCCGCCTGAGGGCCACGAGGCTCAACAAAGAAAATGGGAAGACATCGGCGCACATTTTAAAACCAGTCCCCAAAAAATCAGATAAAAACCTGATTTTTGGCGAATTTTTAAAGTGGATGACGCAATGCTGCGTCATCCCCGGCATTACCGCCAGTAAACGGATGACGCAATGCTGCGTCATCCCCGGCATTACCGCCAGTAAACGGATGACGCAATGCTGCGTCATCCCCGAGCGAAAGTGTTAAGGAAAAGAAGGTAGTGATTCAATTGTACAAATCTCTGGTGCACCCCCCCCCCCCCCCATTTGGATTACTGCATCCAAGTATAGAGACCTCATCTTCAGAAGGACATAACTGCTGTGGAGAAAGTGCAACACAGAGCAGCAAAAATCATTCCAGAGCCAAGTCAACTCTCATACCAGGAACAGCTGAGGGCCACAGAGCTAACAACACTGCAAACCAGGCATGACAAGGCAGATCTCATTGAAAAGTTTTAAAATACTGAACAATTTTTTTTACAAGAGTTCTTACATTTTTGTACATACAGCGTTTCAGGCAAGTCCTTAATCCTATGTTCCCTGGAATACGACCCTGCAAAAAATCATTTAACAACCAGGTACCCATTTTACCGTTGAGTTAAACAGAGGCACCCAGTAAATCCAGTAAATCCCAGGTACAGGATTTGCACCCAGTAAATCCTACCCAGCCAGGATATGAACCCAGGACAAAGCGCTCGCGAAACTTCAGGCGAGCATCTTAACCACTACACCACGGAGACTAAGGATTTACAGTTTGTAAATACAGTTTTAAGGAGTTACAGTTTACAGTGTAATTTGGAGGATGTTCATCCAATAAATTTCTTCAAAAGGTCATATTAACACAAACAAGGAGCAATGGTTTCAAGCTCAACAAGCCACAACATAGAAATGAGAACAGGAGATGCTTTTTCACCCACAGAGTTATAAACCCATGGAACTGCCTACCCAACGAAGCTGTAAATGCCAAAACTCTGTTAATATTTAAAGTGGAGCTGGAAAAGATCTAGGTAAATGGGGGGTGCGGGGATGTTCAACAAGCTGCCAGCTTCCTGTCCTCATCGAGGCCACTAGGTGTTAATGGCTCTCAGGTAAACTCAGGATGAGCTTTGAAGTGCCCTTTGGAGCATGTGATCTGTGTGAACATGCATTTAATACTGGCATGTGGTGGAAGCAGGATTAGCTGGTTCTGGAAAAGGAAAATTGTAAAATAAATAAATAAATAAATAAATAAAAGAATTAACACCTGGTTTACCCAAGGTTGAAATATGCAAAATGCATAAGCATAATTGCATGGAGAAATTACTGACAAGGGTCTCAGAGGACATGGAATGAATACAATACCTCAGAGTGAGAAGAGAATCAGAGAATTTGAGAATGATACAGGAATTACTATGATGTGGCTTTACAGCCACATCATAAGGAAAACATAAGTTGAGGAACAATTTATGAAACTAATAATAGGGCAGGATATATTTCCAGAAAATGACATTAATGTGCGAGAAAAATTTGACTGGACAGTCAACGAAGTCTTCACAATGGAGTAAGAGAAAGTGCCCCAGTCAAGAGGGATGATGTCAAACCAAGTAGCACTGGCGAACTTTGAGATTACTGCAAATAAGTACAGTACATATAGCACTTTTTTAATCTTTTATCAATGTCAATATAATCTCTCCTCTATCCAGTGACCAGTGACTTTACTCAGTGTACTGCTAAATTGTCAAAATTCCATCCTACCTGTTTTAGGCAACAGCAGCACCTGGCCCTCATGTCCACTGCACTTCATGGTGACCGTATTTGGTATGGCTTTCAATAACTCGATAATATCACAATAACCATAATCAGATGGAATTAAGTTTTTACCAAAATTTTTTTTGTAAAAGAAACTGATTTTCTCAAGATTAATCCCTTTTGGGTTATGATTCAGTAATTTTTTTATATTATTTTCAACTTCAGATGGCAACTGGGAGCAATCACGTCTTAAAGCCTTCTCATTTTCAGCATTTTTTTTATCTGCACAATTTTCTTCTAAAGCTCTCTGATCTTGTGTTAAAGGTTTATCATTCTCAGCAGTATGTCTCTGTCCTTTCAACTCTTTATTCTCATTTCTAATACAGGATCCATTACCATCAGCACTCTTTGTACCACGAGGCATAACAGTGTTACTTGCATCTCCACGCTTTTCAGCATGTCCACTATACTGTTGACTACCTGTAGTTTCACACTTGGGACCATCCTTTTCTTGAGGAGATGGATTTGTTGGTTTAAGCAAGCTAGATGGTATACAAGGCTTACACGGCTGCTTCACAATTCCACGCATGATCAATGTTAGACTATTCTTTTTCCTCTTTCTGGTCCTTTTACCCATCAAATATTTATTTATCTTATAAACTCTCAGATGAATCTGAAAATAAAGGAGCAGCATTAGTCCATATTATAATATACAAGCTACAATGAACTAAAGCCCATACCAACTGATGACAATCACACACCCTAAACATAGAAAAAACCTTATAATTTTTGTATCTGAATTTACCCAAGGACCACTATTACAGTGGAACCTTGGTTTTGGAATGCCCTTTTTTTCAAATTTTTCGGTTCACGACCTCAATTTCTTAAAAAAAATTGACTACAGTCAGTATATTCAGAGTTTGCCTCGGTGCTCGAGTTTGTTGATATGGGCCGACCGAGCACATGACGCACTTCAGTTTACCAGTGTCTCCCCCACCTAGTGACGATCGCACTTTAATTCTTTGTGAAGCATTTCATTGTTTTTGTGCTTTTTGGGTTCCTGAACATAAGAGTTCTTATATATCACACCATGGGTTCCAAGAAAGTCAGTGGTAAAGTTCAACCTAAGAAAATAGTTGTGAGGATGAGGATAGAGGAAAAACAAGAGATCATTCATTGTGAGAATGTTGTCTCATTACAGACAAGTGTTAAAACATAGGGAAAAACAATTGTCTATAGACAGATTCTTAGTAAGACAAGCAAGCTTTGAGCCACAACCAGGTCCTAGTGATATGCCTGCAAAACATAAGAGAGAATACCCAAGAAATGTCATGACTGCTGTTATAATGGAAGGGGACTCTCCAAACACTAACACCTCTCCTCCTCCCCCCTTCCTCACTGTCTTCCATACACCAACACGTCCTCAATAAAGGTAAGATATACTTGTATATACTGTAATACAAAATATAAGTAGTAGTATGTATAAAATGTATTTTTAAGTTAATATTTTTGGTGGTGTGGAACGGATTAATTCAATTTACATTATTGCTTGTGAGAAAATTAGTTTCGGGTTTATCTCTGGGAATAGATTAAAAATTAGAAAACGAAGGTACCACTGTTCTAGTGGCCTTGATGAGGACAGGAAGCCAGCAATTTGTCAAAGATCCCCTATTTGCCCTGATGATCTTTTCCAGCTGAATTTTAAAACCCAGCAGAGTTTTAGCTCTGTACTGAGCTGCTAAACACCTCAAATGATATGGTGGAAGTGCTGATAATCAAAATAGAGATTCTAAATGTAGTTATTGTCCTTGTATATAAGTCACCGGAGGCAAACCCTCAGCAGTTTAAAGACCAACTAATGAAAATAGAACACTGCTTGGAAAACCTCACTAATCCAGCTCCGAACATCATCCTGCTTGGGGACTTTAACCTACGGCACCTGAAATGGAAGCACCTGGCTAATACAGTAATATCAGAAAGAATACCAGGAAGTAGCCTAAATGAACAGGCACATGCAAATGACCTGCTACGGATGTGCGACAGGTTTGCCGTAAACCAGCAAATAGTAGAACCAACTAGGAAGGAGAACACGCTGGACCTCATTTTCACTAATAATGATGAATTGATCAGGAACATAATGATTACAAATACCTGTTAACTCAGATCACAACTTAATTGAAGTTATGACAACCATGGGGAGTAGACCTTCAAAACCAGTCCAGATTCCCGGTGGAGGAGATTTCAGCAAATTCAATTTCAATAATAAACAGATAAACTGGGAGCAAATAAACCAGGACTTCACAGAAATAAACTGGGAAGAACTGCTAGAAAATGCAAACCTGAACCAGTGCCTGGAAAAAATAAGCTCAGTAGCACTAGAAATATGTTCAAACCGCATACTCCTAAGAAAAAAGAGAAAGAGATGCAGATTGGAACGGGAACGTCGTTCCCTATATAGGCGAAGAAAACGAATCGCGGAACAACTTGAGAGTCGCACCTTACCTCAAGAACGGCGAAGAAGGTTAGGTAGAGAAATAGAAACAATTGAATTCAAGCTACAAGAATCATACAAAACCCAGGAGAGGCAAAGAGAGCAAAAGGCCATCAGTGAAATAGAGAGAAATCCGAAATAATTTTTCTCCTATGCAAAATCAAGATCAAAAACCACATCTAGTATCAGGCCCCTGCGAAAGGGAGATGGAACTTTCACCGATGACAACAAAGAAATGAGCGAGCTACTGAGAAAGCAGTACGACTCTGTATTCAGTGAGCCATTAAACGCACTAAAGATTGGTAACCCAAATGAATTTTTCATGGATATGATACCAACATCAAATCATATATCAGACGTCACCCTATCCCCACTAGATTTTGAAGAAGCCATAAACAGTATGCCTATGCACTCTGCACCAGGCTCGGATTCTTGGAACTCCATATTCATCAAGAACTGTAAAAAACCACTATCGCAGGCCCTCCACATTCTGTGGAGACAAAGCCTAGATACTGGCGTTATTCCTGATATACTAAAAACAGCAGAGATAGCACCACTTTATAAAGGAGGAAATAAGGCAGAGGCAAAAAATTACAGACCGATAGCACTAACATCGCACATTATAAAAAATTTTGAAAGAGTGCTAAGAAGTAAGATCACAAAATACATGGAATCACAGCATCTCCATAACCCCGGACAACACAGTTTCAGAACAGGGCGCTCTTGCCTGTCGCAGTTGCTGGACCACTATGATATGGCATTAGATGCTATGGAAGACAAACAAAACGCTGATGTAATTTACACAGATTTCGCGAAAGCTTTTGATAAATGTGATCATGGCGTTATTGCACATAAAATGCGTTCAAAAGGAATTACCGGAAAAATAGGCAGATGGATCTACAATTTCCTGACCAACAGAACCCAATGTGTAATAGTCAACAAAATAAAATCCAGCCCATCAAGCGTGAAGAGCTCAGTCCCCCAGGGTACTGTGCTTGCTCCAGTACTTTTTCTCATCCTCATATCGGACATAGACAAGAACACAACCTATAGCACTGTATCATCCTTTGCAGATGACACTAGGATCTTCATGAGAGTAGGCAACATAGAGGACACGGCAAACCTCCAGTCAGATGTAGATCAGGTCTTTCTATGGGCTACAGAAAATAATATGGTGTTTATCGAAGATAAGTTCTAGCTCATGCGCTATGGAAAAAATGAAAATATAAAAACGGAAACCACGTACAAAACTCAGGCAAATCATGACATAGAACGAAAAGGCAATGTAAAGGATCTGGGTGTACTCATGTCGGAAGACTTTACCTTTAAAGAACACAATAAAGTAGCCGTCACAACTGCAAGAAAAATGACAGGTTGGATAACAAGAACTTTTCACACTAGAGATGCTATACCGATGATGACACTTTTCAAAACGCTTGTGCTCTCTAGAGTGGAGTACTGCTGCACAATGACAGCCCCTTTCAAAGCTGGAGAAATTGCCGACCTGGAGAGCGTGCAGAGATCCTATACTGCTAGAATTCACTCAGTAAAACACCTAAACTATTGGGACCGATTAAAGAGCCTAAATCTGTACTCCCTTGAGCGCAGGCGGGAGAGATATATAATAATTTACACATGGAAAATGTTAGAGGGGCTGGTCCCAAACCTGCACACAGAAATAACATCACATGAGACCAGAAGACATGGCAGGATGTGCAGAATACCCCCGTTGAAAAGTGGAGGTGCAACAGGTACTCTGAGAGAGAACTCTATCAACATCAGAGGCCCGAGACTGTTCAACACGCTTCCGCTACACATAAGGGGCATAACTGGCCGACCCCTCACAGTGTTCAAGAGAGAACTGGATAAGCACCTCCAAAGGATACCTGATCAACCAGGCTGTGACTCATACGTCAGGCTGCGAGCAGCCGCGTCCAACAGCCTGGTTGATCAGTCCAGCAACCAGGAGGCCTGGTCGACGACCGGGCCGCGGGGACGCTAAGCCCCGGAAGCACCTCAAGGTAACCTCAAGGTAGGTAAGGTAGCATTTATTTATTTATTTATACAGCATAAGTATACAGGAGTTCTTACATTCTTGTACAGCCACTAGTATGCATAGCGTTTCGGGCAGGTTCTTAATCCTATGTTACCTGGAATATGACCCCGCGAAAAATCGTTTAACAACCAGGTACCCATTTTACTGTCGAGTTAAACAGAGGCTACCGTTAAGGATTTGCGCCCAGTAAATCCTCCCCGGCCATAATACGAACCAGGACAAAGCGCTCGTGAAACACCAGGCAAGCGCCTTAACCACCACACCATAGAGGCCACGGAGATTTTGTTTATGGCTTCAGCGGGTAGGCAGTTCTGCGGGTTTACAACCCTATGGGTGAAAAAGCATCTCCTGTTTTCTGTCCTACATTGTGGTTTGTTGAGCTTGAACCCATTGCTCCTTGTTCGTGTTACATCTGACATTTTGAAGAAATTGACCGGATCAACATACTCCAAACTGTTCAATATTTTAAAGGTATCGATGAGATCCGCCCTGTCATACCTGGTTTGCAGTGCTGTTAGCCCTGTGGCCCTCAACCATTCCTGATACGTGAGATGACTAAGCTCTGGTACGATTTTTGTTGTCCAGTGTTGCACCTTCTCCAGAGCAGCTATGTCCTTTCTGAAGAGGTCGTCTCCATGCCTGGATGCTTAATCCAGGTTGGGGTGCACCAGAGAACGACTGGTGCGACATACAATTGAGCGACTACTTTCTTTTCCTTGAAGGTAAAAGTATGCTTGATTATTCCCAGTTTTTTTTTTTCTTTCTTTACTTGTACAACTTTTAATGAATGATGAATTCTGACTCCAAGGTCCTTTTCTTCATCTATCTGTTGTAAGGTAGTGCTGTCAATTTGGTAGTTGTAATGTGGATTGTTGCACCCCACATGCAAGGTCTTCCATTTATCGACATTAAAAAGCATTTGCCATTTATCAACATTAAAAAGCATTTGCCATTTATCGACATTTAAAAGCATTTGCCAGTCATCTGACCAGTTGTAGAGTTCATGTAGATACCTTTATAAGGTATCAATATCACCTTCACTTCCCACTTTACCATAGATTTTAGTGTCATCTGCAAATTTGATGATGTGACTTGTAATGTTCAAATCTATGTCATTGATGTGTATGACAAAGAGGGTTGGCCCCAAAATGGACCTCCTGTGGAACCCCACTTAGCACATTTCTCTAGTCGAATCCATTCCCATTTAGCACGACCCTTTGTTTTATGTTATAACCATTCCAGTCTTTTCCCATTTTTTCCATATGCCTGTAAATTCCTTGCCAGTCTCTCATGTGGTACTTTGTCAATAGCTTTAGCAAAGTCCATGTAAGCTACATCTACAGGAAGTCCTTTGTCTGAATAGCCGGTTACCGTTTCCAGAAATGTGAGCAGGTTAGTAAGGCTAACCTGCTCAAAAATGTGAGTAAGGTTAGTAAGGATCTATTTTTAAAGAACCCATGTTGCGTTAATTTGAAAATATTGTTCTCTGAGATAATGTATGATTCCTTCCCTTAGGATTCTCTCCATGAGCTTGCAGATGTATGATGTCAAGCTGATCGGATGGTAGTTTTCTGCCGAGCTCTTTCTGCCTTTTCTGAAAATACTGTAGGAATAACATTTGCATATTTCCTATCCAGGGGAACTATTCCTTGGTCCAGGGAATTTGTTTAAAGGAGTTTCAGTGGCAAACATAATGCATTTGCCAGTTCCTTTATGACTTCGGACCGAAATCCATCCACACTTTGGGCTTTTGAGTCTGTTAGTTTGTCAATGCTCTTCCTGACTGTGTCGCATGTAATGGGAATTGGAAAATAGCAAATTTTTATGCTTCCAAAATGAAAATCGAATTCCAATATTGTACACTACTTGGAAAATATATTAAAACTTCGCTACAACTCTTCAGATAGTGTGTAACCTCTAAGATGTTAGTATCAGAGGGAGCTTAGGTTGTTTATGAATTCTTTAGTGTAACAAGACTGATGGGGATGGAAATGAAGTCACAATCAACGAAATACATATAAAATAATAATAATTTATTCACAAGAAGGTACAATGGGTTGGTGAGATTACACAAGATTGGTATTTTTACAATCTTGCAAAGCCACTAACACGCATAGCGTTTCAGGCTAAAGTTACAGTATGGTAACAAGTTTTAAGACGAGTCAAGAACCCTGAGCCAAAAGCATCAGTCAGTAAAGTCCGGTGTTGGCAGCCAAGACAGGGAGAGCAAGGGTGTTTCAACTACAGTACTGTAGCTATGTTGCTGATCTAATGAATCTCAATTGGTCAGTGGCCACCTTAGTTGAGAGGTATTTCAACTACAACCTTTGTTATCATCATCTGGCTGAATGGAATGGGTGGAGATGGGTGGAAGTGCTTCAGGTTGGGTATTCAATACAGGTGATGGAGCTGGGAGCACAATAGGGGCTGTCTGTGGGGGGAAAAGGTAAGTGCTATGGATGCTGGTGGAGGGTTTGCATCAAGAGGTATATCTGAGAGTGTCACAGTGAGTGGTGTTTGGGTAGTCAAATTTTACTGTTCTCTTTCTGCCACAATATTTGATAGTGAAAAATGTCAGAACAGATAATTCAGAAAGGACTTCCGTACACTGACTGCACAAGTAGGTAGACATAACTGACCAGGATAGATGTGGAGCTGGAAGTAAGGAAGTAGCAAGTCATGTATGTTAGGCCTATTACTGGGTAGCATTGGGCAGAGCTATACCATTGCTGCCCAGTCTCTCTGCTTAAGAGTTGTGTAGTTCAGTGACAATGGCAGTGTTGCAAGGGTAAGGAGTCTCACAGAGCAGCCACAAGTCAAACACATACATACAAAATTACATTAATTACAAGATCTGCTGCCAAGAACCTTCATCTTTCCTTTGTTGCTAAGCAGCACTTGTTGCTATGCAGATGCTAAGGAGAACGAGCTAAAGCAGGTTGTCGAGCTATAATAATAAAAATAATATTATTTTATTTACATGAAGGTACAATGGGTTGGTGAGATTATATTGGTGATATTTGTACATTCTTGCAAAGCCACTAACATGCATATCATCTTGGACAAGTCCTTAATCTGACATATCAGGTAAGATGAAAAGGTATTTATATCAACAATATAAATTGAGAGGTGATTACACTGGTGAAGATTAAATACTAATTAGTCTTAAGTACTAATATTGGGGAAATGGGTAGTACAAGATACAGTGAGAGTTTGAATCACAAGGTAGGAAACCGAGGATGAAATTAGGTACTTTTTGGTTTTACCTTTGAACCGGGCACGAGTTGGACAATTTTTTAATTCATCAGGGAATGAGTTCCAAACACTGGGCCCTTTTATTTTCATTTGGAGTTTGCACAGATTTAGCCTGACTTGGGATATAAAAGATATCCATCAACATGGGTGTTCCACAGGGCAGTATACTTGGCCCTCTCCTCTTTCTCATCTACATTAATGACCTTCCAATGCCTCTCAACATCTCAAACCAATTTTATTTGCTGATGACACTACCTTCATTTTCTCCAATCCAATTTTCTCCATATACCTCTACTCTGAATGTCACAGTGAATACTGAACTAAATAAAATCCATCTTTGGCTAACTGCTAACAAAGCAGTTAGCCAAAGATGGACTTTATTTAGTTTAAGTTAGTTAATGCTCTTACCATTGACAAAACCTTCAATATTTTGTTTTGTAATAAATACTCAAATCAAATTAATTTAAGAATTAACAATATCCAAATTAGTAACAAAGAAGGTAAATTCCTTGGTGTCCTCATCAATAACAGGCTTAACATCCATGGCCACATTCAACATATAGCAAAAAAGTTTCTAAAACTGTTGGCATTCTTTCTAAGATCAGATATTATGTACCTTGCCCTGCAAAAGTGGCGCTCTATTACTCTCGTCTATCCTCATCTCAATTATGGTATTTGTGCTTTGGGTTCTACTACCCAAAATCATCTACGTCCTCTAATTACCCAAAGCAAATCTGATATTAGAACAATAACAAACTCTGGTCCCAGACAGCAGACAGCACTCAGTCCCCCTCCCCTACTTAAATCTTTGAATATGTTAGATATTAAGTCACTGCACATCCTCTTAAGTGTACTCTATTTAAACTAGAAACAATTATCTATTTGATATTTCAAGAGTGCAACTTAACCAAACTAGAAATGCTCTTCAAATCCAGGGACCCAGAATGTGGAATGACCTCCCCAACCATGTCAAAGGCAGTACAGTACCTCTCTCAGTCAGTTTAAGAGTAAAACTAGATACTACCTAATAGACTCCATGTAACCTACCTTACCTCCTAAATGTCAACCCATGACTTGCTATTTTCAAACATTACTGATTATTGACCAACTTGTTTAACTGCGGATATTTGCCACGTATTAACCTAAGAGAAAATTGTAATCTTCTGTTTATTTAATTAAAATTCCTTCTGCTGTTCTGTTGCATTTTCTGCTGTTCTATCCACCATGAAACTATCACCATTCTCTTTTTTTTTGTCTTTTTTCAATTCAATTTATGCTTTTGATCTCAATTAGTATTAAGTTTTACTCTAAGTTTTTTTTTCCCCCCACACCTTGCCTGTAACACTGAGCATATTAGTGGCTTCAGGCATTGTATGTACTAGCTCTATCTATCAATCTGACATTATATTTAACTTATTTTCAATGTATGTACCTTACCTGAATAAATATCTTCTTATCTATTTCTGGTATGGTGTTCATGGGTTCTATTACACCTATCAAGAAAAAGTTTCAGATCAAGGTTAGCATTTGAGAACAAGCTTTTGTACATGTAGATAACATATGAGAATATGTAGAATGAGTATGTTTAGCATGTTAAGGGACTTAAAAAGGGGGGCTGTGTGTTGTTTGAAGACAGTTTGCTATAGTTCTGATAGCAGATTTTGCCAAGTGATGATAGGCTTGAGGTAATTTGCAGTGGTTGAACCCCCATGCACAGATATGGTATGTAAGATAGGGATAGATTAGTGCATAGTATATTGAGAGGAAAGCAGAGTGAGGAACATAATATCTGATATAACTAGATACCAGTGTGTGTTTGGGCCTCAAAGGCAGTCTTTAACTGCCAATGGAAATGCTCCACCACATATTTGGACTCGAGATGGACTGTAGAGCAATTGCGAGTGGTGCCAAGGAAATGCAGAAGGTTCTGCCTCTGGAAAGACTTCAACTGGTGGCTCTGGTCTTTGACAGGCCACCCATCTCCCCAAATATGCCTCCAGGTTTCTGCTTTCACTACAACCAGCAATGTATGTATTGCTTTTCAAAGTTACTGCTCCTAGAAACATTATGGCCCTTCCTGTACAGCTAGACACCCAGCCTTCAGGCCCTGCTCCAAGAACCATAGATCAACACACCTACTGATTTATTTTATGACAAATGCTCTGCATATTAGTGACTTTGTTAAATGTACATAATCTTTAACAATTAATTAACCAATATATTATGTTTTCTATTTTTCAATAAAAATTATTATTATTATTACTATTAACTGCCTATCAAGAAAAAACAGTGTTAGACAGGTTGAAAGTTTACTCCTTTACAGACTACCTTGCCATGCAAAAGGAAGGATGAAGTACGATCGAAGAGCAACAGAAAGGTAACCACAGGTAGAAGTATTTTCTTGAATGTACCCGAGGGCCACCGTCTCTCTAGTGGCCTGAAGCAGAACAGGAAGTCGGTGGCTTGTCAAAGGTTTCACATTGCTCCTGAGGATTTTTTTTTAACTGGATTATAAACTTGGCATTATTAGCATTTAGCAAAGCTGGATTTTGAAATTCAGCAGTGTTTTGGCATTTATGGCTTTAGCGTGTAGGTGGTTCCATGGGTTTATAACCTTATGGGTGAGAAAGCATTTCTCATTGTAGTGAGTAATCCTTATACTCGCTCCATTATCTCATTATCTTAATGGCGTAACTAATTAGCACTAACTACGCAAGCTATAATCCTATCCCTAATTACAGGTAACAGTTCCCACAGCCTCCTATCCTAGTAGAAAAGGGTGAGGGGTAGTCACCAAATTTAAGGAAGCAATATGAGAATAGACAACATTACAATTTCTAGTCAAGAATGTAGCACTCGGCGTAGGCCGAGTGCTAATCGTCTCCAAGACGCTACAGCTTCAACACAGGACAGGCATCAGACCAGGACCGCATCCAGCTACAATGCTCTCCCACATAGAGCTCCGCAACTCCGGCCACACTCGGCTCTCTGCTCTGCTCCAAGCTCCGCATCAACGTCTACGACACTGCTGTATCCAAGACTATTAAATAAATATGAAATTCGCTAAACACCCTATCTAATCTACCCAACAACGTAACACCATTTTCTGTCATTGTGGCTTGAGCTTGAAAGCACTGCTCCTTGCTTGAGTTACATCTGACCTTGTAAAGAAGCGGTCTTGATCAATATCCTCCAAATGGTTTAGCATTTTAACAATAAAACAATTTGGAGGATGTTGCTCTGGACAACTTCTTCAAAAAGTCAGATGTAACACAAACAAGGAGCAACGGTTTCAAGTTCAACAAGCCACAATGTAGGACAGAAAACAGATGTTTTTTTCACCCACAAGGTCATTAACCCATGGACTTGCCTACCCACCAAAGCTGTAAATGCTAAAACTCTGCTGAACTTTAAAATCCATCTAAAAAAAGGCAATCAAGGTAAATGGGGGGGGGGCCTTCAACAAGCCACAGGCTTCCTGTCCCCATCAAGCCCACTAGTGTTTTTAGTGCCCCACAGGTAAATTAAGGTACATTTATAAAACTCCTCCCTTTTTTATAGGAATACCAGTGCCCAGTTGGTCCTAAGCCACTTGAAACATTTTCTATTATTAGACAATGTGTTCAATAGCTATTTGTTATATTTTTATCATGTACAGTATTTTTGTCATAGTTTAATTTTCAATAGCAGGTCATGTTCTTACTACAGATATAAACAAAATTTTAACCACACTTATTACCCAAGAAATAAGGAGTAGCAGGAGAAGACTAGTAGGGAAAGGATTAAGTAAAATATAAGCTAACAAGTTCAAGTACATTTATTGAGACAATAAAATACATCTCAAAAGGATAAGAGTAACTTAAGCTGTGTTGTTGTTATAGATTCAGCTACTTGGAACAAGTTCCAAGTAGCACGGGCTATAGTTCTTCAGCACCCACATTCAACACATAACTAAGAAAGTCTCTAAGACAGTTGGTATACTCTCCAAAATCAGATATTATGTTCCTAACTCTGCTCTCCTCTCACTATATTATGCACTAATCTACCCCTATCTTAATTATGGTATCTGTGCATGGGGGTCTACCACTGCAAACCACCTTAAGCCCATCATCACACAGCAAAAATCTGCTATCAGAATAATAACTAACTCTGCTTTCAGACAACACTCAGCTCCCTTGTTTAAATCCCTAAACTTGCTAAATATTAACTCCCTCCACACATTCTCTTGTGTCAACTACATTTACAAAACCCTGTTCTTAAATGCAAACCATGCTCTGAAACTCTCCCTGGACAGATGTAATAGGACCCATTATCACCACACCAGAAATAAATATCTCTTTGATATCCCCAGGGTCAAACTTAATCTGTGTAAACACTCTATGCAAATTAAGGAACCTAGTCTATGGAACTCACTCCCTAGTGAATTGAAAAACTGTAAAACTTTTGCCTTATTTAAAAGCAAAACCAAAAAGTACCTAACTTCATCTATTTAGTTTCCTACACTGAGCTTTAAATTTGCTCTGTACCTAGTGTTACCCAATCTCCTAATTTTTATGTAATATCAAACAACCTTATAATTGTGTTCATTGCTGTCTTCTTTTATGTGCTAGCCATATGCTGTATTGTGACTACCAATTTTTGTCAACTACCATCCAAGCTGTCATTCCAATCAATCTTATATTGTTTCTGCTGTATTGTGCCTACCAATTTGTTGTCAACTACCATTTTAAGCTGTCATTGCAATCAATCATAGCTACCTATGTGCTTTAATATACTGTACCTATAATTTTCTCTCATCTTCTTTTTTTTCATTCCATGTAATCTGTTATCATTTTTTTGTCTATAAATTTTGCAAGTATTTACTTCCTTAAAATTTTCTTAGATTAAGGACCTGCCCGAAACGCTGCGCGTGCTAGTGGCTTTACAAGACTGTAATTACCATATTTGTATCCTCACATTCCTTATGTACATTCTTGTATATGCATAAATAAATAAATAAATAAATAAATAGTGAGCCCGTAACTTACCCGGCACAGGAGCGGGGCAAGTAGCACGGGCTATGGCGAGCCCATAGTGGACTTAGTCTGAACTTAAGCTATTTCTACCCTACTATAAGCTACCTGTGGTGAGAACCCTCGTGCAGGACTTCCCCTCACAACCCCTCACTTCACCTTCAGTCCCCCCGGGAGACATCTCCCGTCACGCAGGGTGCAGTCGCACCTCCACAGATCTCCGGTATCAGTTCTTGATACTGGTAATGGCTCAAAAGGGCCTCCACTTACGGGCTATTCATGCCCGTGCCACCTTTTGGGTGGCTTAATCTTCATCAATCAATCAATCCTCAGTCCCAGAACACCGCCCCCAGCCACGCCAGTATGCATGGGGTCCACATCATGGATCTCCCACTCACTTCCTACACACATCATTCCCAAACCATCTTGATCTGGATCATAGTTATATATATTCCCATCTCTGCCCGTGGGAATATGAACACATCCGTGGCTCGACGCATTACCCTGCCAAAGAAGTATATCAATGTCACCAGAGGTCCGCCATAGCTCGGCTGTGACGAAACATACTCTCGATTTTCAGCAATGGTCATCCTATACTCACCTATGCCTTAACCAGGAGGTTGATCAATGCTTTTGCTGCATTTTAAGGCATCTAGCTGCCAAGAGCCGCCTCTGCTAATTACCTGCCAATCCACAACAAAATCCAGACACCCCAAGATGCGTCCCAGACCGGAAAGTATCCCAAACGTGACACAATATATCCCACTTTATTAATACATACGTTTCTCTCACTAACCACTAATGATGGCGAAATACACGTATACCTATACATATACATGCAAGATGCGTGTCAGCCTGTCTGTAGTTGAGTGGGGAGTATAGGCCAACATCACGTTTTCAAAACACTGACTTGCTGACCCAGGCCGCCATCACCAGAGCTCACCCTCCACATTTATAATAATAATAATATATAAAAATCTCATGCACACAGTATGGTATGGTATACATCAAAGTGCGTTTATACCTCTTAATATATTTACTACGTTTTATTGCGTGGCTTTTAATGTAGACTACGTCAATGTAGTTTTACATTTTCCATTCTTCAAATGTGCACCAAATATTTAATTTAAATGTTTTACATATTTTAACCAAAATTGGTTGCTCTTTATGTTATATGTAAATTTTTCATACAATTTTAATAAATAAAATTAAATTATTAAAGAATTTAAGCACAAATTAATATTTCTTACCCTTGTGGTAATTAAGAATCTCAATCATAGATGGCGTCGAAGTCACCCAAGAGTTTGCTGAAGAGTTACCACGTAAAGAGACAACCTCACAGACCTACACTGAACTGAAGTTGCTAGTAATTAGGTACTTTTAAAACAATTGGTGAATTAAGTTCTTAGTTTAGTTTAGTTTAGTTCATTTATTATACACCCCATACCCATCTTGTGGGCGGTAGTGGAAAGGGTTACAGGAGGCACATAATGGGCTCAGGGACTGAACCCCACAATTCATTTAGCTAAGCAAGTTACAATCTTGATGAGCTAGTTACAAAATTCAATATAAGTCGTCACATCATCAATGGGTTTAAGATCAACCACAGGGGAAAATAGCTTTCGCGCTCCGAATTTACCTGAGTTTACCTGAGGCCCAATAATACACTAGTGGCCTCGATGAGGACAGGAAGCCTTCGGCTTGTCAAAGGTCCTGAAGATATTTTCAAGCTGCATTTTAAATTTCAGCAGAGTTTTGGCATTTATGGATTCGGCGGGTAGGCGGTTCCGTGGGTTTATAACACGTACTGTGGGTGAAGAAACATCTGTTTTCAGTCCTACACTGTGGCTTGTTGAACCTAAAACCGTTACTCTTTGTTTGTGTTACATCTCAAGTTCAAGTATGTTTATTTAGACAAGAAAGAAATACATCTCAAAGGAATAGAGTAGCTTATGCTATTTCTACCCCCCTCTACTTCAAGTCCCTCAAGGGGCGCACAAATTCAATGAGTACAAATACACAAATCACAATACAAGAATCTCATTTAACATTGCAGGTTAATATAGTAAGCACCGCATATAAGTGTTACACTCTTGGGGCAAAATTCTTGTAGCTCCTAAATATACTATCATACCATTATCACACATCCAAACAATTTAATGTGGTACACTACTTATTTCCTTATTTCTATTGTTATCAATAAGTTGACACTCTAATACATAATGTTCTAAGGTGTGGGCGTGCGGCATACTACATAATATACACTCCTTATCTTTTTCACCGACATCAACACCGTATTGCCAGATATATTTGTATCCTAATCTTAATCTCATGTAAATTGAATCCTTCCAAGTAGACTTTCCTCTACCATAGGTGAAGGACAAATTTGTATTTATTATTGAATAAATCTTAAGTGTGTTACTACTGTCCACCATTGCCATTCTCTTTACCATTTGTTCACTCTCTTGGATTATCTTGATTCTTGTTTTTATTTGTTTCAAGGTTATCTGACATACAACATCAACAAGAGTTTTTTTCCTTGGCTCTTCGCTATCTCATCAACTATCTCTTTCAACAGTATTCCCACATGTGAAGGGATCCACATGAATCTTACTTTATACCCAGTTTTTTCTAATTTCTTAACATTCTCTATACACTCTATCACAGTATACTAGGCGTCTGCTATTTAAAGACTAACGCTCCTCTGCTGTCAATAAAGAAGCAGGCATTTTTACCACATTTGACTACTTCCTGTAATCCTGCTAATACACCTTTGAGTTCAGCCTGCGTTGAAGAGACTGTCAGTTAAGCGGCGTCCAATAGCAGTATCTACAGTACCGATGTCAGAGTACTCCCTGATCAAGACTCCACATCCTGCCTTCCCATTTTTAGGGATGGGAATCGTTTCCATCGTTTCTGCCCGAAACGCTTTGCGTAATAGTGGCTTTAGGTATTGTATGTACTAGCTCTATCTATAAATTCATCAATATTTGTATCACCCCTTGTATGTATGTACTTTACCTAAATAAACATTTGAATTTAGCTATTGACCCATCACAATATATATGTAGATTGTTTTCTGTAGGTAATTTTCTAATTATACAATCATATGTTGCCCTCAGCTCTCCTATTTCATACATACTTTTTTTCTTTTGCAAGGGAATAATTACTACATCTACATTACAATCCTCCCATGGTGGTGTGAATTGTCTCTTAAGGACAGCAATACACTCTGTAATAACATCATACTTTATAACATTATTGAGTGATTGATTGATAAAGATTAAATAGCCCGTAAGTGGTACAATTCTTTTTTCAGTAATTCTGTTTCACCACCATCTTCACCCCGTCTATCCTTCATAGCCAATTTTTCCAATGCCTCAATCACCTTGTCTAATTTTTTTACATACTCCAATATTTGATTACCAACCTCAGAATTCACCATATTGTCCTGACCCTTGTCCCCACAAGGTTTCATTTTTTCAACTGCATTACCTACTTTCCCTAGGCTCGTTTTAGTTATTTCCGTTACTTTCTCCCACACATTGTTCATAGGGGCTGTCGTTGGCTTTCGGCAGTTTCCTCTATGTTCCTGCAGCACAATCTTTCCTTCATGCGAGGATACATCTATCCTGCTTGTAGGACCCGTCCTGAAGTCACTCAGATGAGGCTTCATGGGGCATAGATAGGAACCAGCATTGTGGCTGCCTCGACAATTGCAACAAGATGGGACGAATTTTTCACCTTTTCCAATCTTGACTCTACACTCTCGCGAGTCGTGTCTTGGGATGTGGTGCCCAAGCGCTGCGTTCCGTCGTAGAAGTCGGCATCTGGGTCTGGAGAAGATGGCCTCTGGTCTTGTTGAGGACGCCTGAAGGTGCGGTGAAAGGCATCTGAAGTAGGAAAGGTATCCAAAGTCGAAATCTTGGCCAGATCTCTTGAAGCTGAAGTCAACAGTCTTCAAGATGAAGTCCGTCGTCCTGGCGCTGTTTAAGTCGATCCATCTAGCGCTGCTGAAGTCTTGGCCCTCATCATCGTCGTTTTCTTCCATCTCCTTTTTTCTTGCTGCACGATATTGGGTGGCAGCCCACGTTAACAAGTAATAAACGCCAATGTGTCAGGGCAGAAGCTGAACAAGTGCAACGGGATCCTTGCAGTAGGTGTCAATCATACTTGGAAAGGGCATGGAAGTTCCCCGTATCGGGACCGGCCTCGCCGGGTCCCTCAACAAGAAAGCTTGGCCAGGATGAGTGGGGTTGCGGTCTGCGGCTAGCCTGTGAACACTGCAATTGTAAGTGCATACTGCACACTACATGTGCGTACAATATTAGGTCAACCGACCTAAAGAGTTCAGCCAGTTACTCTTGTGCTCACCAGGCCTGGGTTTGCCTATCTGCACAAAAGGTGGAGCAAGCTCTTCTCGATTGGCCCAGACTTTTGGGTCGATCCGCGGCAAAAGTGGAGCAAGCTCCTAGCCCTATGCCTTTTCCGTGGTTAAGGGGAAACAGCACACTTAAAAACCACTTGAGAGGGTTGCAATAGGGCTTTCTTTGACTGCTTATTGCTTCATTACTACACTTTAATTTTAGCCAAGAGTCCGAGAAGGTATCTTAACCTGATCCCTTCCAAGTGCTATATTGTCGTAATGGGTTGGCGCTTTTTCGTGATAACTCAATTCAGTTCAGAACCTTCTTGTGAATAAAATTATTATTATTATTATTATTATTATTATTATTATTATTATTATTATTATTATTATTATTATTATCATTATCATTATTATTATTATTATTATTATTATTATTATTATTATTAGTGAGGACTGCCCGGAGGCTCTGGCACCAGCATCATACGATGGCCGTTGACGCCACAAGACCCAATCGTTTTCTACTCTAGTAATTTTCCTGTCAGTAGCTGGTTATGGTGCTCTTGCAGGTAGTTTCATTTGACGGGGGGCGCTGTTTTTGGGGGTCGTTGCCACCCCTTTTGTGTAGCTGCTTTAATGGGACGAGTATAGTTTCCAGTGTTGAGGCGAAATTTGTAGACCACTTTTGTCTTGGAGCACCTTGGTCGTCACACTAATTTTCACATTTTTCTTCCAAATGCCTCCCAACACCTCAAACCAATTCTATTTGCTGACGACACAACCTTCATTTACTCCAGTCCTGATCCCCTTGCTCTAAATGCCACAGTAAATACTGAGCTAAATAAAGTCCATCTGTGGCTAACTGCCAACAAACTCACCCTTAACATTGACAAAACTCTCTATATTCTGTTTGGCAATAAATCCTCTAATCAAATAAACCTCAAAATAAACAATACCCAAATTTGTAACAAGTTAGATGGCAAATTCCTTGGCGTTCTCATTACCACAAGCTGAATTTCCAGGGACACATTCTAAACATATCAAAAAAAGTTTCAAAAACTGTGGGCATTCTTTCTAAGATCAAATATTATGTACCACGCCCTGCCCTGGTGACTCTCTATTACTCCCTTATCTATCCATATCTCAACTATGGTATTTGTGCTTGGGGCTCTACTACCCAAAATCACTTACGTCCTCTAATTACTCAACACAAAGCTGCTATTAGGACAATATCCAATTCTGGCCCCAGACATCACTCGGTACCCCTACTCAAATCTCTGAATATGTTAGACATTAAGTCACTGCACATTCTCTCATGTGTATTATACATATATAAACCGCTAAACTATAATGCCAATCCTGATCTCAAAAGCTTCATAGAAGGTTGTAACAGAACCCATGAGCACCACACCAGAAATAAATACAGTTTTGATATTCCTAGAGTACGACTTAATCAAACTAGAAATGCTCTACAAATCAAGGGGCCCAGAATGTGGAATGACCTTCCCAACCATGTTAAAAACTGTACCTCTCTCAACCAGTTTAAGTTAAAAACGAAGCTATACCTAATAAATTCCCTGTAACCTACCTTACCCCTCTATTGTCAACCCATGTATGTTTTTTGTTTTTTCTTGTTTTTCAAATCAACGCTGTTTGAATGTAATTTTCTGTAATAATTTGTAATTGTATTTGTGCTGCTTTTTCAACAATGTTCCCCCCTCTTTTACCGCTATTTTTATTTGTACTCAACACATTTTGTTCTTTTTACCCATTAGTTTTAAGCTTTAGTCATTAGTGTTTTTTCCTGCCCGAAACGCTTTGCGTAATAGTGGCTTTAGGCATTGTATGTACTAGCTCTATCTATAAAGCCAACAAACTTTGTAAAATCTCTTTATGTATGTACCTTTACCTAAATAAATATTATTATTATTATTATTAAGGAGGGTTCTGTAACTCAGTCATGAAGTTCGAGTAGCTGAAGTTTTGGTGATATACTTAATCCTTCACACAGTGAGTGTATAGTAGTGAAATCTGTTATTATATGATTAGAAAATTTGTTAAAACCCTAATTCTAAGGTCATTATTTAGAAATTTTGCCTTTTTGTCTTCAGCTGTTGTTGTTGTACCAGGGGCCATGACAGTCGGGGGATGTCAAGCAAGGAAGCTCGCTTATGGGAAAGCAAAAAATAGATAATAACGTGAATTCTTGAAGGAATTGATTAACCAATATTGGCGAGGGTTCCACCGAGGATACGTACGAACACGGTGTTCGTACGTACGAACACCGTGTTCAACCCCCTTGGTTGTTAAGTGAGGGCGCGGAACAACGAAGGGGCTCAACCACCGAGGTAATATATAGCTCAGAGGGTTCAACCTAAGAAAATGTGAGAGCGGGTGCCCAAGGAGGATGTCGCTGGTGGACGGTTCTCAATGCGAAGTTCCAAATTGGCGCGCGCCACCACTTTGTCGAACGTCTCGGGCGACAACTTTTTCCTGTAAATTTACAAATGGAATAATATTAATGATGATGAACACAGTCTAACTCGGCCAGCAAAACATCCACATCAACTCTTCCCCGCTTCCTACACTCACATGTAATTAAGTCTCATAAGTTGTCGTTTTAAAAATATGTCAAATACTCCCCATTAAAAAATTGATTACAAGTAGCTTTTTTCTCTACCGCTTTTCATCCGCTACATACACTCACATTATCTAACCTGCTCTTCTGGATCTTTCTCTCGTCCTCTAACATTTTAAGTTTGTTCAAACATACTTTCTTCAATACTTTTATAATCCATGCATGAATATGACCAAACAATCCCAACAAATCTTTCTCAATTTGTTATGATAAACTTACTTTTATACCCTATATTTGTCCAAAATCTTTTTCATTCCTTACTTTATCTAACAACAAATTCTCCAAAGATTAGTAATTAATGCTCACCTATACCAACAGGTTTGTTTATGCTCATGTCACACGTACGTGCACCAGCATCTCACATCAACGAGATTATTTGTAAGAATATCCAATTATCCAAGAATTATCCCATTATCAATGATTTTAGACCAAACGGTATTAAATTTAAGGTTTTCTAATCATTTCATTCACTCAATGAAATGAGAAAATCTGCTGGTAGTCAATATGTAAGATGTTTGGTAGTGCAGTCTTATAGACACGACTCACATTGGTGGTGTACGAACACCCATCCTGCCAGACAATGATGGTAAACCTATAGTTAATTGGTGCAGAGCGCGGGGCTCTGCTTTAAGACTTGCCTACCCACTAAATGGTAGGCAAGTCTTAATTAACTACATACTAAATGGTAGGTAAGTCTTAACTACCCACTAAATGGTAGGCAAGTCTTAACTACCCACTAAATGGTAGGCAAGTCTTAATTAACTACATACTAAATGGTAGGTAAGTCTTAACTACCCACTAAATGGCAGGCAAGTCTTAACTACCCACTAAATGGTAGGCAAGTCTTAACTACCCACTAAATGGTAGGCAAGTCTTAACTACCCACTAAATGGTAGGCAAGTCTTAACTACCCACTAAATGGTAGGCAAGTCTTAACTACCCACTAAATGGTAGGCAAGTCTTAACTACACACTAAATGGTAGGCAAGTCTTAACTACCCACTAAATGGTAGGCAAGTCTTAACTACCCACTAAATGGTAGGCAAGTCTTAACTACACACTAAATTGTAGGCAAGTCTTAACTACCCACTAAATGGTAGGCAAGTCTTAACTACCCACTAAATGGTAGGCAAGTCTTAACTACCCACTAAATGGTAGGCAAGTCTTAACTACCCACTAAATGGTAGGCAAGTCTTAACTACCCACTAAATGGTAGGCAAGTCTTAACTACCCACTAAATGGTAGGCAAGTCTTAACTACCCACTAAATGGTAGGCAAGTCTTAACTACCCACTAAATGGTAGGCAAGTCTTAACTACCCACTAAATGGTAGGCAAGTCTTAACTACCCACTAAATGGTAAGCAAGTCTTAACTACCCACTAAATGGTAGGCAAGTCTTAACTACCCACTAAATGGTAGGCAAGTCTTAACTACTCACTAAATGGTAGGCAAGTCTTAACTACCCACTAAATGGTAGGCAAGTCTTAACTACCCACTAAATGGTAGGCAAGTCTTAACTACCCACTAAATGGTAGGCAAGTCTTAACTACCCACTAAATGGTAGGCGAGTCTTAACTACCCACTAAATGGTAGGCAAGTCTTAACTACCCACTAAATGGTAGGCAAGTCTTAACTACCCACTAAATGGTAGGCAAGTCTTAACTACCCACTAAATGGTAGGCAAGTCTTAACTACCCACTAAATGGTAGGCGAGTCTTAACTACCCACTAAATGGTAGGCAAGTCTTAACTACCCACTAAATGGTAGGCAAGTCTTAACTACCCACTAAATGGTAGGCAAGTCTTAACTACCCACTAAATGGTAGGCAAGTCTTAACTACCCACTAAATGGTAGGCAAGTCTTAACTACCCACTAAATGGTAGGCAAGTCTTAACTACCCACTAAATGGTAGGCAAGTCTTAACTACCCACTAAATGGTAGGCGAGTCTTAACTACCCACTAAATGGTAGGCAAGTCTTAACTACCCACTAAATGGTAGGCAAGTCTTAACTACCCACTAAATGGTAGGCAAGTCTTAACTACCCACTAAATGGTAGGCAAGTCTTAACTACCCACTAAATGGTAGGCAAGTCTTAACTACCCACTAAATGGTAGGCAAGTCTTAACTACCCACTAAATGGTAGGCAAGTCTTAACTACCCACTAAATGGTAGGCGAGTCTTAACTACCCACTAAATGGTAGGCAAGTCTTAACTACCCACTAAATGGTAGGCAAGTCTTAACTACCCACTAAATGGTAGGCAAGTCTTAACTACCCACTAAATGGTAGGCAAGTCTTAACTACCCACTAAATGGTAGGCAAGTCTTAACTACACACTAAATGGTAGGCAAGTCTTAACTACCCACTAAATGGTAGGCAAGTCTTAACTACCCACTAAATGGTAGGCAAGTCTTAACTACCCACTAAATGGTAGGCAAGTCTTAACTACCCACTAAATGGTAGGCAAGTCTTAACTACCCACTAAATGGTAGGCAAGTCAAAATTATAAACTGGAGTACGTGATGTGAAGGCATCACGTACTCCAGTTTATAACTTTGACGTAAAAAATCCTAAGGAATAATGGGTGAACATTTGACAAGCCACCGGCTTCCTGTACCCCCTCGATGACACTACAGATAATGGCCCTCGGGTAAATTTTTAACAATAAAAAAAAAGTAGCGTGACCAACTTAAGCATTACATATATATATACTTTTCTTAAAAAAATGTTTATGTATACATGTTATGTGAAGACCTATGCATTGATATGTAATATAAATGGTCGAAGAAAATATAATAAAGGTAGAAAGTGAAACAGGAATTTCCTTAAGTACTTTCGTATATTAAATACATCTTCAGAAGGAATCCTTCAGAAGGAAGGATTTCCTTCTGAAGATGTATTTAATATACGAAAGTACTTAAGGAAATTCCTGTTTCACTTTCCTCCGTGGTCTGACATTGTCACATTCTTAATCACGTGTTTATTTTCGTGATATACACACACAAGGTAGAGACAATATATATGTATCTAAGAAATTTAGGAAAGACACTCGAGGATGAGCATCCCTTTGTGGAGGGTGAGCATCCATTTGTGGAGGGTGAGCATCCATTTGTGGAGGGTGAGCATCCATTTGTGAAGGTGAGCATCCATTTGTGGAGGGTGAGCATCCATTTGTGGAGGGTGAGCATCCATTTGTGGAGGGTGAGCATCCATTTGTGGAGGGTGAGCATCCATTTGTGGAGGGTGAGCATCCATTTGTGGAGGGTGAGCATCCATTTGTGAAGGTGAGCATCCATTTGTGGAGGGTGAGCATCCATTTGTGGAGGGTGAGCATCCATTTGTGAAGGGTGAGCATCCATTTGTGAAGGGTGAGCATCCATTTATGGAGAGTGAGCATCCATTTGTGGAGGGTGAGCATCCATTTGTGGAGGGTGAGCATCCATTTGTGAAGGGTGAGCATCCATTTGTGAAGGGTGAGCATCCATTTGTGAAGGGTGAGCATCCATTTGTGAAGGGTGAGCATCCATTTGTGAAGGGTGAGCATCCATTTGTGGAGAGTGAGCATCCATTTGTGGAGGGTGAGCATCCATTTGTGAAGGGTGAGCATCCATTTGTGAAGGGTGAGCATCCATTTGTGAAGGGTGAGCATCCATTTGTGGAGAGTGAGCATCCATTTGTGGAGGGTGAGCATCCATTTGTGGAGAGTGAGCATCCATTTGTGGAGGGTGAGCATCCATTTGTGGAGGGTGAGCATCCATTTGTGGAGGGTGAGCATACATTTGTGAAGGGTGAGCATACATTTGTGAAGGGTGAGCATACATTTGTGAAGGGTGAGCATACATTTGTGAAGGGTGAGCATCCATTTATGGAGGGTGAGCATCCATTTGTGGAGGGTAACCCTACAACCTGTGGCTGGCCTCGTTTACTCCAGCAGCCAGCCCTGGCCCTGCTACCTGATATGTGCCTCTAACCCTTTTAACTACCGCATCCGGGATGGGTATGGGGTGCATAATAAATAAACTAAACTAATCACACCTGAACCTATAAATGCTTCCCTCACATAATGTAAAATATTAATAACTGCCGACAGCAAAAAAACAACCTTAACCTGACCTGCCCTACGTCTAATTATATACAAATACATTGTATAAAATATTAATAATCTATATAAGAAAAATACTTTATTTCCACAGTACGGAAAAATTAAGAAATGCTACTTTGGGGGGCGCCTCAGCTTAAGCAAGCATTTTTTTTTTATTAACAGACTTAGTTAATAACTCAACATTGTTAAGTATGCCTTGCAAGAATAGCTGATTATATTGCCCGAAACGCTGTGCGTATTAGTGGCTTTAGGTATTGTATGTACTAACTCTGTCTATAAATCCAACTTCATGTTTGTAACTCATCTTCTCTGTATGTATTTTTACCTGAATAAACATTTAAATTTGAATTTGAATGTCTGCCACCCTGATTTATATGACGGATTACAGAAACTAGCTATTGTTTCACCTACTATTCCCACCTCACAGGATGGTTAGTCATACAAGGACTTAGGAGAGAACATGAAGAGGAAGGCTGATCTATTGGCCTCCACTAGCAAACTCTGGGGAGAGCACAAGAATATCTTCCAATATTCGTGAGTCTATGAAGCAGTTACAGAGCTCAAAAAGTACTTCATACCATGCATGGTATGAAGTACTTGATAACAGGGCGATCACAGATATAGTGTTCGAGAGTATTTCCTAGCTTTTGTTCACACAGCTGAACAATGTTCAACTGTGTGTGTTGAACACACAGTTATAATGTTCACCGTTGGGGGATTCATTACCTGCAGCCACCTGCCATAGATATCGATATTCCAGCTTAATTCTGGCGATTACAATGTCACACTGTCTAGTGGATATTTTGTGCTGTCTCAACATAACTATATAATATAATAATTAATTATAATTATTATATTATATAGGTCTCGGTTCTGAACATATCATAACTCTTTATACTCACACGCAAGGCTGGAGGAAAATGAAGATAATAAATGAAAGAAGAAAAATTGCAAAGATAGGAAAGGAATATATAAATGTTGCTACTGTACCTGAGGTTCTCTCTGAGGGCAGCGGTGGTGAGGGCCGTGGAGCGCGCCCTGCACACCTGCCGTTCCCTTTCCCGCCACACCCCTAGCGAGCGCTGGTCTTTGGCCTCCAGGTTCTTCTTGGCCAGCTGCAGCTCCGCCTCCTCCCGCGCCAGCACCCTTGTCACAGAGATAAACACATATAAACTTCAAAGGCCAAGTCTTCAAAAGCTAAGTTTTCAAAGGCCAAGTCTTCAAAGATCAAGTCTTCAAAGACCAAGTCTTTAAAGACCAAGTCTTCAAAGGCCAAGTCTTCAAAGACCAAGTCTTTAAAGACCAAGTCTTCAAAGGCCAAGTCTTCAAAGACCAAGTCTTCAAATGCCAAGTCTTCAAAGACCAAATCTTCAAATGCCAAGTCTTCAAAGACCAAATCTTCAAATGTCAAGTCTTCTTTGATAAATATATGAAAAAAATTAATATTTGTTTTCTGCTCGACAGGCTTCAATACATCCCACAAATTAACGATGGAATGCCTTCAATAACTATGAAGATATGTCGTAGATATCAATCTACGGCTCATTATTAAACATTTATTTTTTTAATCACTAAAATAAGGTGAGAGAGAGCCAGCACGTACTGCTGCAGGAGGTGGTGGTGGTGGTGTGAGCGCGAGGTGCGGTCAGCATGGATGCGGGAGGAGCGGGTGTTAAGGTAGAGCTCCTGGCGGGTTTCGGCCGCAGCCATGGCGTCCATCTGGTGGCGGAGGACGTGTTGGCGCCACTGCATCATGGCCGCCTCCAGCTGGTGGTGCAGAGCCCGCACCGCCATTGCCCGCCGCTCACGCTCGTCTCTGTCCTCACGCAAGTTATCAGTGTTACCTTTATCAAAACTTGCTTTATTCTAGCTTTGTTAACTTTACTATTAGTGAACAAATCCACAGGAGACATGATGAGGGTTCGAACCTATGCAGGGGTGTTCCCAGGCACGCTTTAGTCGACTACGCCACACCACATGAGCCTCATGGTGGCTCATGTGGATTTGTTCATTGGTATAGCATGAAAATGTTATTTCTCTGTGTGTTTACTATGAGTGCTAATTATTGACTTTGCAAGAATCTCAAATTTGCACAAACATTTTATGTGTGACATTCATGTGTTTTAAATAGCAAAAAAAGTGTCCTATAAACACATTGGTATGCCTACCTTTAAGCACAAAAAAGATTTTTAACTATAAATGTAAAGAAAAACAAGCTCAGTTAACTTATAATCATATTTATCACCCATAAATAAAGTTGTAAAAATAAAAATAAGATTATAAGGAATTTACACCCCCACATACGTTAGAATTAAAACTGATCATATGCTGGGTTGAATAAAGTTTGTTCATTAAAAAAAATACAAAATAAGCTAACGGATTATATTATAATATATATAATATTCACACCATAGTTTACTTGTTAAGAAAGTTCATCTTAAATTATGCCTATTTCTACTTCAGCACAAACAAGCTCTATTATTTGTCAAACTTTGAAAGTACTAGTACAATCTATAATATTGTAAAAGTTTATTTTTGAAGACAAAAATTATATATGTTCAATCATAATAATGCCGATTGTGCTGGATGTTTTGTAAGCCTAAACACACATATATGCTCTCACAATGTTAACATTCTCCAAATATGAACTCTTATTTTAATTTGTGGAATTAATCTTAACGTTTTGATTGAGGCCTACTTGCTACTATATACTTGCTGGCTCCTATAATATCCTTAATATAAAAAATTATCCTTTTGAGTTGTAGTTCACAAACACACACACGGACATACAAACTGAACCAAAATCACCAACTCAATTCACTATTCTGAAAAAATAATGCACAAAAATTGATCAGATCTTAACTACAGAAAAGAATCCTACGGTATTAGACCTTCCAAGTTCCAGGTCCCTTCTGCCATACTCCCACTCCTTTCCCCCCATCTTTTACATCTACTCTCATAAGAACATAAGAACAAAGGTAACTGCAGAAGGCCTATTGGCCCATACGAGGCAGCTCCTATCTATAACCACCCAATCCCACTCATAAACATGTCCAACCCACGCTTGAAACAATCGAGGGACCCCACCTCCACCATGTTACGCGGTAATTGGTTCCACAAATCAACAACCCTGTTACCGAACCAGTATTTACCCAATACATTTGGGTACTCTCTCGGCTCCCGTGCCAGGTAAATCCACTACTGGCTCACCATAGCCCGTGCTACTTGCCCCGCTCCTGTGCCAGGTAAGTTACGGGCTCACCATAGCCCGTGCTACTTGCCCCGCTCCTGTGCCAGGTAAGTTACGGGCTCACCATAGCCCGTGCTACTTGGAACTTGTTCCGAGTAACTGAATCTATAACAACAACAACAACGGTACTCTCTCTTACTCTCTTTGTCGCCATCCTACAGCTGTCATCTCACTCATTACTTCCTTCACCTGCACCTCGTACCTCTGTCTCCTGAGGGTGTCCTCCTTCACGTCATTCAGCATCCGGAGGTTCTTGTCGGCCCTGGCTAACTTCTCCTCCATGTTGATCTTCATGGCCTCCAGTAGTGCCTCGCCCCGAGCCTCCACCTGCTTCCTCCTCTCCTGCTGCTGCTCCACCTCCGCCCAGTTGCTCTCCTCCACACGCTGCCACACGCCGGCCCCGCCCATTGTTGACATTATGTTATATTAATTACATTCCATTTTGTTATATTAATGTCAAGAGACAGTTTTAATCAGTCAATATGATATATTCAGAGTCATTTCTCTAGTTCAGTTCATTTATTATGCACCCAATACCCGTCCTGTGAGCGGTACTGGAATAGGATGCAGACGTCCTTCAGATTTATGTCAATTTATAATCAGTCGTCCACTAACTTACTAGTCGTCCGTACTAGTACGTTCGACAAGAACTCGACCACTCTATTGAAATTCGCAATTATAGTTCCCATTCCAAAACCCAAAGACCCAGGAAATCCAAGATCCATCTAATTAACAAGCTGTCTGGCCAAAACTGGGGAAAGAATGGTTCTTAAACGAATTGAATGGACAGCCAATCCACTGCACTAAAATATGTTTGCTTACATGACATGTGTGAAAATCACAGAATGCCTTACCTCCCTCCTGGATGAAATTAATGACAAACCGGGAATCCTTTATTTTTATGGACCTAGAAAAAGCCTTCGAGCTAGCCAATGCTCCAGCTACACTGTGCTTGCCTGGTGGATAAGGAAATCACAGGACACGCTTTTGCCTTCGCCAAAGGAAGCCTGCTTAACCAAGAGGTTAAAGTCAAATTCCAAGGAAAAACATCTTCCTCAAAGAAGCTGGAAAATGAGATTCCACAACGAGGAATACTAAGCCCTTCCTCTTCAACTGTCTCACGGAACAATTTATGAGGCTCACGTTACCCAAAGTCAAACTACTTAACTATGCAGACGACTTTGTGGTCATCACCAATGGCAAAGGCGCCAGGAACCATGCACAAAAATGCCTAGATATTATCAGCAGGGAAGCGGAACGCATAGCAGTGAAAATAAACAGCAATAAAACGAAAGTAATAGCCGTTAAATGAGAACTCAAGACATCAGACTCGCAATACAAGGACAAGAAATTGAGTGTGTTGCCTCATTTCAATACCTTGGAGTCATAATAGACAACCAGTTGAAATTCACTCAAGATATTGAATATCTCGGCAACGTTGTAAAACCGGAAACTCAGCTTTGCGATCCTTGACAAGTCCGAGTACTGGTAGACATGGTGCATCTCTACCAGTACTAAAAATGTACTACGTTCAAGCAGTTAGGTCACTCATTGACTATGCTGCTCCTGCTCTTACATCCCTCAGTGATAACCAATGGGAAACACTGGAAGTGTCACAAAATGATGTCCTCAGAACAATGCTGGGAGCACCTATATGGACGCGTCGAGAGAATTTAAGAGTGGAAACCAACCTACCAGCCTTAGAAAACAGGATCAAACAAAAAATAGCCACCATAACAGCAAAACTTGTCGGAACCACCGCCAGACTATCAATAAAAAATAGCATACACAGATCGCTTCACAGAAACCTTCAGTATAGAACAATTAAGTACATGGACGGATAATCTGGTCAAGATTCTAGAGAAAGTAAACTTGAAACGGACCATTAAAAACAAAGGAGAAGATAGACCATATCAACACTTTCGGCAGCCTCCTCCATGGGAAGAATCGAGTCTAAAGATAATCATTGAAGGATTATCTGTTTTAAAATCAGCATGTGACTCGCAGAGCCTCAAGGCAGTCATAACCTACAACGACTCACATCTTCACAGACGGATCAGTTGATCAAGAAAGAGGTTCTGCTGGGGCAGCAGTTTACACTAACAACCATAAAGCTTACTGGAGCATGAATAGTGGATGCTCAACATTGCACAAAACTGACAGGCTGGATAACAAGAACCCTTGAAAAATGAGATGACAGGCAAAGAATGATACTTTTAAAGACCTATAAAACATCTAAATTATTGGGACCGCTTAAATTGTTTAAATTTTTGTGTTCTCTAGAGTGCAGACGATATATATATATATATATATATATATATATATATATATATATATATATATATATATATATATATATATATATATATATATATATATATATATATATATATATATATTATAATTCACACTTTGGAATTATTAAAGGGACTGGTACCAATTATATTCACGAAATAACTCCACATGAGACCAGGAGGCCTGACAAGAAGTGTAAAATAGCCCCATTGAAAAGCAAAGGTGCAATAGGCGTACGCTGAGAGAATTCTGTAAACATCAAGGGCCCAAGACTTTTCAACACTTCCTCTAAACATAACTAGTCGAGCTCTTACGATTTCAAAATATAACTTGATAAACACCTGCAAAGAATAAGCTGATCAACAAGGCTGTGACTCATGCGTCAGGCTGCAAGCAGCCATGTCTAACAACCTGGTTGACCAGACCACCAACCAAGGAGGCCGGGTCAGAGACCGCGGCAGTGGGGACGTTGATCCTGAGAACCAACGCAAGATAAATGTAAGGTAAACCATACCAGTTGTCTACTGGCCAACCACTCCTCTGTAACGTACGAGAGCGAGTATAAAGTTTTCTCGCTACACCTCCATTTATATATTAATTAAATGATACGTTAAAATATTTTGAACATAAAATGATTCAACGAATTAAGTTCAATTTAAATCTATTTTTTTTAAGTGTCCAGCAAATGGCCTGAACCCCAATCATTTCCTAGGCTATATTAGCCTAGACTAGGAAAGTCTATATAGCTGTTATACCAGATAGCGGGCGTCACCTTTCTGAAGAATTCTTCTCGCTCCCTCCTTCTCTGCTCGACCAGCTGCTGCTGCTGCTCCCACAACTTGATCAGCTGCTGCCTCTTGCGTTCCTCACCCTCTTCCTTCACCTTCAGAGCTGCCTCCTGTACTGACTTTCTGGCTGACTCCAAGGCTCGTCTCTCCTCCAACCGACGCATCTACATACATTATATATATGTATATTTGACAGCTAAATACGTTTCTATAACGCTAGAGACAATAGGATTTATTACCTTACAAAATAATTTATTACAAAATATAGAGAATAAAATTACTCCAACAGAAACTCGCTGCCAATAAGTCTCAACAATATTATTTTTTTGATATAAACAAAATAATTTTGTATATACTTTCAAAGTACCTGCCTCTGTTCAGTTATTCTGATTATGGAGTAAGTTTTTATAACTACACCTACGAATTCATGACACTGACCTTTAGTGGGTTACATAATATCAATATCTCGGAGTGTGGATAGATTCTTAAATGACATTCAATAAGTAAATTCAATATCCGAAGGAGAAAGCACAATTACGACTAAATATAATGAGAGCAATCACAGGGCCTCGTCTAGGAGCAGGGCGAAAAGTGTTAAGAATGTTTTACATACACGCCGTTCGTTCCCTAGTTGATTATGCAGCGCCTGCCCTACTCACTCTTTCTCCTGGTCAGTGGGCAAACGAGGTTATTCAAAATGATGCAATGCGAGTCATAACAGGAGCTCCTAGATGGACTAAAATACTGAACCTAAGACTAGAAACCAAGCTAACGTCGATTGACATAAGGGTAAAAGGGATTGCTGCATGCATGCCGACCAAGATATTGACTAGACCTAGAATCAGTTCACTTAAAGATATAGTCACTGGAGCACTAACTCGGGACAGAAGAGCCTCCAATAGCAGCAGGTGGACCTATTGTGTGATAAACACCATCAATACATTTGATATAACAAACACAATTACCGAGAAGGGTGTCGATAAAATATATGAAGACTTTGTTACACAAGCCCCTTGGGTATCTCTGCCAGCAGACTTTAATATTATGGGTCTTGAAGGAAAAAAGAACCAGACTAATCCTCATCTGCTACGTAATATTGCATAGATGCATATAGAAACAAACTTAGCATCTGACAGCTTCACATATTTCACAGATGGATCAGTAGACCAGTAGGGACAAGAAACCGGAGCTGCAGATAAAGCAGGAAACTTTGTAAATAGTTGGAGACTCAAATGGATGTTTGACTTTACAAACAGAGATGCTAGCCATTCAAAAAGCTTTGGAACATGCTCTTTCTGCATGCCGACAACATGTTATCATTCATATAGATTCGAGAACTGCCACTGAAACCTTGCAAGAAGAACACATATGTGATAACATTCATCTGATCACAAATGTAATATCATTAATGCAAACACTCAAACGACAAGGCCGACGGGTACTTATCAACTGGGTGCCAAGTCATGTGGGAATAATAGGAAATGACATTGCAGACGAAGCTGCAAAACTTGCAACTAAGAGAAGAAATGTAGACATTTACATGTGATAGACTCTGTGATAGACCACAGAGTCTATCACAGATTAAGAAAGTAATTAGAAAACGAGTAATGCGAAAGATATACATTGACCACAACACAGCAGTTGCAACGTCAAGATCTGCGGGTTGGTACAAGAATTCAACCAACTACGAACCACTTAGTGTGATGAAAGGGAGCAGTAGAGCAACAGAAGTACACTTACATTGCATCAGGCTTGGATACCCATGTGCATGGGAAATAGGCTTACAGGTTCCGGAAGATGAGAGGAAATGTCAGCACTGTGGAAATGCCCGACAGACCACTGGAACATTATCTAACACAGTGGAAAGTTACAAACTCATTAAGATTTCAACTTAGATTCAACAGAGCAGAAGAAGTTGTTAAACACATGGGACAAAATCTTACTGAAGCGACCATATTTATGAAGCGAGTCATAAATACTTATACTCCGCCCAAGTAAAATAAAAACAAATCACTTAGTGGGCCAGTCAGAGGCTTAGGGCCCGTGCAGGAATATCCCTGCAAACAAAAAAACTCCCACAAAATAAAGAATAACTGATAACTCTGCAGTACTGCAAACTATTTTCTGTAGTCGTTAACAATGAAATACTCTCATTAACCTGATGCTTTCAATTAAAACTCAAAATACTGTATGAAAACAAACATAATAACAAAACTAAATTACAACAAAAAAATTGGAAAGGGCCCCCTCTCCCACCCCTCTAAATTGCTGTCTACAGCCAGGGAAGCCAGGTAAGTCTTCATCATGGTAATACACTTGACCAAACTCACCACGAACGACTGGTGAGTCGTTCTTATTACCTTAGATAATTATCTTAGATAATAATACCTGTTCAGCATAAAATTGACATATATATGAACACTACTTGTAGGAAAGCGGTGGAATTTCTGGAAGGGAGAAAAACATACGAGCAGCACGTTACGGCACGTGCTGCGCGCGCAACAAGGGGAATATATTTAAACGCGTGCAGGAGAGGTCACGACCTTTCCCCAAAACACTGGAGACATCTCCCGTCACGCAGGGTGCAGTCGCACCACCACAGATCTCCAGTATCATCTATTGATACTGGTAATGGCTCTGCTGGGGTAGCAGTTTACACTAACAACCATAAAGCTTTCTGGAGCATGAATAGTGGATGCTCAACATTGCAGAAAACTGACAGGCTGGATAACAAGAACCCTTGAAAAATGGAGAGCCACCACTTACGGGCTATTCATGCCCGTGCCACCTTTTGGGTGACAATTTTTATCAGTTAATCAAT
This sequence comes from Procambarus clarkii, assembly GCF_040958095.1. Lineage (NCBI taxonomy): Eukaryota > Metazoa > Arthropoda > Malacostraca > Decapoda > Cambaridae > Procambarus > Procambarus clarkii. The sequence continues at coordinate 17,354,627 of NC_091156.1, forward strand.
CAGGTCACCACCTCTATTCACCCGCAGCCACCGCCGCTTCAGGAATTAAACCCTGGACCATTCGGTTAGGGGAACGACTGTAATGACCACTGCGCTACAGGATACCTTTAAGTGTACTGTCTTTCCAACTATTTTTCTTATTTCATCGTTTAAAATGTTGTTTAGGGTGTTAGGATTAGGCTGATACGAGGAGGTACGCAACGTCATCATCAAATAGGATCTATCTTGAGGTTATCTTGAGATGATTTCGGGGCTTTAGTGTCCCCGCGGCCCGGTCTTCGACCAGGCCTCCACCCCGAGGAAGCAGCCCGTGACAGCTGACTAACTCCCAGGTACCTATTTACTGCTAGGTAACAGGGGCATCAGGATGAAAGAAACTCTACCCATCGTTTCTCGCCGGCGCCCGGAATCGAACCCGGGACCACAAGATCACGCGCCTAGTGTTCTGTCCGCTCAGCCACCGACTCCCTAACTTTAGGGATTGCTTTAGGGTTTGGGAGGCGTTGGTCCGGGATTCCATTGCACAATAAAGTCACAATCGACTTGATAACGGCCAAGAACGGACCGAAACGTCGTCGTCTCCTCATTTTCTGGTGTGTGGTTTAGTATTCATATCTTCAGCCACGTTATTGTGACTCATCACAATTAGTATATCCGAGACAATCTTTTGGATCTCGTTGTTGTTGTTTTAGATTCAGCTACTCGGAACAAAAGTTCCAAGTAGCACGGGCTATGGTGAGCCCGTAGTGGACTTCTATGCATTTGGATCAACGCGATGGAATTGAGCTCGCGTCTTGGGTCACTCTAGACAGTGGTTACTAAACTCTTTATGTTCATTACCCCGTTTTCTTAGTGTCCTTATTAATGGCCCCTTACATTTATTAAAAGGCCCTCTCTGGTATCTTATCATAATCTGTACACTGCCTCAGCTACACATTGCAAAATAGCCCCCCAGGGGAGCAATGGCTCCCAGTTTGGGAATCAGTGTTCTAGACGCAGGTATCTAAGCATCTAGTCCCACTATAGACCGTGATCAACTTAAAAGCAACACAACTTTATGTAAGGGAATTACTCTGCATATTTTTAAAAGGATCAGTTATAGTTTGATTTTTTGAGTGATTTGTTAAAAAGAGTACGACTACAGCCGGCTCTAGAACAGATGAACAGTCCCCGTGGTGAAGTGGCGACACACTCGCCTGCCATTTCGCGAGCGCTTTCTCCTGGGTTCGTATCCTGGCCGGGGAGGATATACTGGGCGCCAATCCTTAACTGTAGCCTCTGTTTACCCACCATTAAAATGGGTACCTGGTTGTTAAACGATTTGGCGGATCGTATTCCGGGGAAAATTAGGATTAAGGACCTGCCCGAAACGCCACCCGTGCTAGTGGCTGTACAAGAATGTAAGAACTCTTGTAGTAGGCATCCATCAGTCTCAGGAGACTATGGAGTTGCGCTCTGGTTGTTGGTCTGGAGTGGCCTCACCAGGGCGCAAAGCCAGGGTAGGTTGATGTGGGGGAGAAGCTGTTACCCAGGCAGCAGGGCCCCGCTCTCCACGGCGCTGAAAGTCTCCAATGGAAAGGCATACGACAATACGATTGGTTCCAGCGCCGTCGCAGGAACTGTAAGAACTTTTGTATAAATAAATAAATAAACAAAATAAATGAAGTTAAACTGGTGTGTTTGGCATATGGCGCCGCTGTGTTTACCCTGGCCTGGTACTGTTCGCTGAGGAACTCTTTGGCGCGGCGCTCCTTGCTCGAGATGAGTTGAGACAGGTTCTCCTGGCTCTGCAAATACACCTCTTCCGTCCGTCGCCACCGACGAAGGTTCTCTTCGTTCTCCTGGCGGCGCTTCTCGTTCACCTGCGACCGCCACTCAGACCACTGTGCTGTAGCTTCCTGTCAACACACGTGTACATTTGTGGTGTAATACTCCCGCTTAACGAATCACGAACTGCATTATCATTTGTGTATCAGCAAATATATTCAGGAGTCTTGTGGTAAATTATTATTATTATTATTATTATTATTATTATTATTATTATTATTATTATTATTATTATTATTATTATTATTATTATTATTATTATTGTTGTTGCCCAACGAAATCGCATTAATAATACTAATAATAATGTATTTAGACAAAAGCACATACATACATAGGCTACAAGAACAGTGTAGGAGTCGTGGGTAAGACAAGTACAATACTTTAAGCAATAAACACGCAGAGCGTTGCGGCCATAATGTGGACAAAAATTGGTGAACAATATAGAAGCTCAATTGGTTAACTTAAAACTAAATAAGATCAGAAACATTACTGAATTGAAGTAGAGAAATATAAACAGTTATTACTTGATGATTTAAACAGATTCGAATCCTCCTGATGGCTCCAACTGATTTCTCATTATTATTATTATTATGAATGATTAATATAATTCTTATATTATTTTTGTATTATTAATATACGTGTCATTCATTATAATTGTTTCGTATTAATTAAATAATCCCTTGTTCAATTGGTATACTGACAGAGCTTGTAAACTGAGGCTCTCATCTGATAGTTCCACAGTCATACACCAGTCAGTCCACTTGTTGTTGTTGTTAAAGACTTGCTACCTGGAACAAAAAGTCCCAAGCAACACGGGTGGGCGCATCCGATCCCATGATCGTCGTCGCCCCTAAATCAACACAACAACAAGCAACACGGGCTATGGTGAGCCCATCTTAGTCAGTCCACCGTACCACGAAGACCACACGCACATGAGTCGGGAAATAATCAACATAAAAAACAATATTCCAGAGGGTCAGTTCATTGTAAATAAATCTTCATTCATCCCCTGAAAAAAAAGAATAGCTCAGAAGGAAAAGTGGAGTGTATATAGAGGTTGGAAAAGCTGGAGGAGGAGGTACCTGCTGGTCCTTCTCCTTCTGCAGAAGCCAGGCTCGGTGGGCCATGTGTGAGCGTTGCTCCTCGGCGTACAGCTTCTCGTGCTTCATGGCCAACAGCTCCAGGATACGCAGGTCCCTGGCCGGCACCTCTGTGTTCTCAAGGCTGCGTCACAACCACAACCCCAGTTATAAACCTGCACTATAACTCTCTTATAGCATCTGCAACCAGGGCCCGGATTATGCAATAGGATTAGGGGGCCCAACAGCACCAGGGGGGCCTAGTTACTAGCACTAGGAGGCACACCAGCACCAGAGGCCCACCAGCACCAGGGGCCCACCAGCACCAGGGGCCCACCAGCACCAGGGGCCCACCAGCACCAGAGGCCCACCAGCACCAGGAGGTCTACCAGCACCAGGGGGGGGGGCCCACCAACACCAGGGGCCCACCAGCACCAGGGGCCCACCAGCACCAGGGGCCCACCAGCACCAGAGGCCCACCAGCACCAGGAGGTCTACCAGCACCAGGGGGGGGGCCACCAACACCAGGGGCCCACCAGCACCAGGGGCCCACCAGCACCAGGGGCCCACCAGCACCAGGAGGTCTACCAGCACCAGGGGGGGGGCCCACCAGCACCAGGGGCCCACCAACACCAGGGGCCCACCAGCACCAGGGGCCCACCAGCACCAGAGGCCCACCAGCACCAGGAGGTCTACCAGCACCAGGGGGGGGCCCACCAACACCAGGGGGGGCCCCACCAACACCAGGGGCCCACCAGCACCAGGGGCCCACCAGCACCAGAGGCCCACCAGCACCAGGAGGTCTACCAGCACCAGGGGCCCACCAGCACCAGGGGCCCACCAGCACCAGAGGCCCACCAACACCAGGGGCCCACCAGCACCGGGGGGGGGCCCACCAGCACCAGGGGGGGCCCCACCAGCACCAGGGGCCCACCAGCACCAGGGGCCCACCAACACCAGGGGCCCACCAGCACAAGGGGGGGGGGGCCCACCAGCACCAGGGGGGGCCCCACCAACACCAGGGGCCCACCAACACCAGAGGCCCACCAACACCAGGGGCCCACCAGCACCAGGGGGGGGCCCACCAGCACCAGGGGGGGCCCCACCAACACCAGGGGCCCACCAGCACCAGGGGCCCACCAGCACCAGAGGCCCACCAGCACCAGGAGGTCTACCAGCACCAGGGGGGCCCGCCAGCACCATAGGCCCGCCAGCACCAGGGGCCCACCAGCACCAGGGGCCCACCAGCACCAGAGGCCCACCAGCACCAGGAGGTCTACCAGCACCAGGGGGGCCCGCCAGCACCATAGGCCCGCCAGCACCATAGGGCCACCAGCACCAGGGGGGCCCACCAGCACCATAGGGCCACCAGCACCATAGGCCCACCAGCACCAGAGGCCCACCAGCACCAGGTCTACCAGCACCAGGGGCCCACCAGCACCAGAGGCCCACCAGCACCAGGAGGTCTACCAGCACCAGGGGGGCCCGCCAGCACCATAGGCCCGCCAGCACCATAGGGCCACCAGCACCAGGGGGGCCCACCAGCACCATAGGGCCACCAGCACCAGGGGCCCACCAGCACCAGAGGCCCACCAGCACCAGGTCTACCAGCACCAGGGGGGGGTGCCCACCAGCTGTCTAAATGTATATGTTCAGCCTTTGAATAACCACAATGGCCAGATAGTGGGGCCCAATTAGCTTTTTTGGCCTAGGCACCCCCCCCCCCCAAAAAAAAAAAAAAAGTTAGATCCGGCCCTGTTTGCAGCCCTTATGTAATCCACACAATACATTATAACCTGAACTAAATCTTTTTATAATCTGCACAAGCTGTTTTAACCAGCGCTAAAATCCTTCCATAACACAATTTCCAAGGACAATGCACGACCTACGAAGATAATGCATGACATAGAAGAAAAATTATAGCCAAGATAATGCTAAAACGTTTTCGAATATGTTCAATACATCCTCAGAAACAGAACACCCGTTAATTTATTGATATAGATTAAGCCACCTAGGACGATGTCAACGCCATCTGTTGCACACACCCGCCCCCATTTTCTGTTCCCCTGTTGATGGCTGTGATCTTACAGACACCTCTGTAGTTTCCTTCTAATTATACAATGTTTTCTCAGAAGTGTTTACTAGAGTACCTTTGTTGAAAGGAGGCAGGGCAGTCCTGAGGGGCCAGATTCATGAAAGCACTTACGAACCTGTACATCTTTTCTCAATCTTTGGCGGCTTTGTTTACAATTATTGAACAGTTAATGAGCTCCGAAGCACCAGGCGGCTGTTTATAACAATAACAACAGTTGAATGGGAAGTTTTCATGTTTGTAAACTGCTTAATAAATGTAACCAAAGCCGTCAAAGATTGAGGAAAAATGTACACGTTCGTAAGTACTTGCGTAAGTGCTTTCGTGAATCTGGCCCCTGAACTGTAGACTTGTTTCAGTGGGATCAAGTGGGCCGAATCGGTGGAGACTGATGTGTCTGTGATAACCAGTGAAGTATTGGTGATTGGACTGACATATCCCGGGATGGCCCAGTTGAGTTACTAGATGGAATTAACGACCGTCTGTCCTAAGGCCTGTTATAGGTAAAGCCTTTAGGGAAAGCCAGCCAGCGTGTTGCTGGAGAGTAGATGTGGTGTTTTGACACTGTGACGATACTGTGGAGGACTGACCCATGGCTTACTGAGAAAGGTGGACCGCTGGCGTGAGTACCATAGACGAAACTCAGGTAAGGTACCGTGAGTGTTGCACGATAAAAGACAGAAGTGGACGCGCCGGGATAGAAGATTGCAAAAGTTCTTTTCTTTAGTGATCTGTGTGAAAACCTGCATTGTTTTGTATATATTTAACAAGTGTATATAGTTAAGAAGTACACGTGGTGATGGTTTTGTTTAGTGTTGTTTACCCCCGGTCACGTTGGATTGACTATTACTGCCGGTTCTTAATAACTTGTCCATGACACAGGGTTGGATCTGGTAAGAAGAGGCACTATAAGGCCCCATAAAAAGTTTGAATGAAAAGAACCCGGTTACTGGCTAAGTGAGACCGTAATACCACCAAAGAGGTGACACGGGCATGAATAGCCCGTAAAAGAACACAGTTAACAAGGCATATATGAGGGAAGGCGGTGAGAGGGGGGGTTTACTCACCCATCCATGAACTTGGCCAGGATCTGTGAGTCAGCCAGAGACACAGTGCTGAGCGAACGGTGCTGGGGCAGGAGGCGCGGGCTCCAGGCGCCCCCACTACCACGGTAACTGACTCCTGATGTGGACGACCCTGGACGCCGAAGGGACTGTGCTCTACAAGTGAAGGTGTAAACATCAAACAAAAAGATTACAATTAACAAAGGGTAGAATTAGTGAAGTATTTGGAAGTAGAATTACAAAACAAAGTTATTTTGCAATTATTTTACTCACACGTAAGAGGACGGTAGCCACCTTATAGTGCCATGTACATACAGTGTGAGGTTTTGTGGCAGAAACCTTATCAAAGTGTTATAAAGTCAAATGTCTTAACAAAAATACACCCTAGAATCACTACTGGAAACCCATCCTTGCAATTGGCCGTCCTCTGTCCCAAGCGGAATAAGTAATTATCATAAGGCGGCACCAAGCCGGGGGGGGGGGGGGGAAAGGGGAGACGGTGTAGCTCACAAGTGGACTGCCAACATATATGTAAACATGGCCAGTGTTTTGAGATATATACAAGAGTTCTTACATTCTTGTTTGTAGCAAGTGATGAGCTCCTCGGGGCTCCCTCGGGAAGCTCATGATGTATTCAAAGATAAACTACATCTCGGTGTAGGATTTATTAGTAAGTGTGGTAAGACACTCGCCTGGCGTTCCGCGAGCGCTATGTCATGGGTTCGTATCCTGGCCGGGGAGGATTTACTGGGTGCAATTCCTTAACTGTAGCCTCTGTTTAACGCAACAGTAAAATGTGTACTTGGATGAAAAAACGATTCTTCGCGGCAGGGATCGTATTCCAGGGACCATAGGATTAAGGACTTGCCCGAAACGCTACGCGTACTAGTGGCTGTACAAGAATGTAACAACTCTTGTATATATCTCAAAAAAAAAAAATTAGTAACCCGGTGCAATCAACCGGACAATTATTCTAGAATATGACAGCTGTAGTAGCAAAATCAATTTTAATAAATCTACAGTAGTGACCAAAGCGAATTATAAATTGTTGAAACTATAGCAAAAGATTTGGTATATATCTGCAGCTAAACCAACCTAAAAATAAGAACGGACCTACACTTGTACCTAAAGAGTATTTGCTAATTATAAAATTGTTGGCACGTTGACGTAATTTAAAATGTCAAAATAGATTGAGAATTGTTTTGATATCACATTTAGTATTTTTCTTTATTTACCCTTGTTGACATTGTATTTACACAAACACTTCAATCACCTTCAGTGGTTGAGCGCTCAATAACTCGCTGCACAATATGTAGGACCACGGAGCTCTAGCACTACGTAGTACAGATGATAAAGTATGTATGCTGGTTAGCATGTAAAAGCACTACGCTTACCTTCTGTGGCTGAGTGCTCAATAGCTCACTACATTGTGTGATGTCTAACAGAATCCTAACCCTGTCTATGAAGGACAGAATAAATTGTATATATGCTGGTTACCATTGTAAATGAACCATTGTAAATGAATGGCCACGTCCGTGATAGAGAATACACTAAAAAAAATACTTTATTTCCATTTTCTATATGATGAAAAAATTTATATAAATTTGGGGGATAATTACTAGTTAAAATTTCAAAGACGGCAATTAACACAAAAATAAATTATTCTGAAACCCAATATATTTAAGGTAGAGTACTGTAGTAACTATATTAGAAATAATGTAGCAGCAACTTCATTTAAACGTTCCAAGAATGCCACTTACCACAATATTGAGCAGCTGAATGGTTAAAAAGGTATGGCTACATGGAGAGGCTTACCTGGCGAGTCCTGAGGAAGGCCTGGAGACCCTGTATGGGGTGCAGTAGGAGGCCAGGCATGAAGCAGCACTCTGGGGCCTAGGCAGCTCTAGGCTGCTCGGGCCCACACACAGGCCCAGACCCGACCCGTCACCACGTGCTCCGGCTGTAAACAGCCTCTTGTGTTAGTCATTGAAATTGAAATAAGTTTATTGAGGTAAAATATACGCAAAGGGATAAGGTGTATTTTACCTCAATAAACTGTGTTAGTCATGCACTCGTATTCGGGTGATGCAAGGATATCATGCAATTGTAACACTTAATTATAATGATACACTATGTGCCAAGGGCCTGCAGTGTATATGTAGTGTCAGAAAGGATCATTTTATTACTTAAATAATGAATTTATTGTAAAATATTATGTAATACGTACCATTATCTGTATCAAGGCAAGTGTTATTTAAATTGAATGAATGGCATTTTGTATTATTTGCCATTTATTTAAAAAAAAGTTTAAGTGAATAAGTGAAAGTTTAACGTTTTGAGCTAAGGATTCCGTTGTTTATATCTCTGGGAAATTGCATTACCTTTTTTTTTTTTTTTTTTTTTTAGATGTGTCACATTCTTGTAGAGCCACTAGTACGCGTAGCGTTTCGGGCAAGTCCTTAACCCTATGGTCCCTGGAATACGATCCCCGCCGCGAAGAATCGTTGTTACAACCAAGTACACATTTTACTGTTGCGTTAAACAGAGGCTACAGTTAAGGAATTGCGCCCAGTAAATCCTCCCCGGCCAGGATACGAACCCATGACAAAGCGCTCGCGGAACGCCAGGCGAGTGTCTTACCACTATACCACGGAAACTTTTGATGTAAATCTGACCAAATGTATACTGTCAGACCTTATAGTTGAACAACAAAAGACAATATTAAGAGACAATTTAAAATAGTTAAGAAACACAGACTATTTCATGATGATCACTTCTCCTGAACGCTAAAGATCAGGAGACGTGATCAAGATGGTAGATGGAGGAGATTTATTGTCCTCCACTCTGCCAGGCAGAACTAACCCCACATGAGGGCCACTGACACTAGTGGCCTCGACGAGTACAGGAAGTCGGCGGCTTGTCGCCCATATATCTTGGGCGACAAGCAGGCACAAAACCAGAGTGTACGGAGTAGTAATGTGCAGGATGCAGGAGCCATATTTCTTCCCTCTAGGAACAACGTCAGGGAGTTTAGATGGCTTCTACATAAATGCCGGAAACTTGGTAAATTTAATTTGATGCATTGTGTGAATATATGGAGGCTGAAAATCCCGACGTCATTGGCATCAGCGAAACGTGGGGACGAGAGGATATAATTGAGGGAAATTCCAACTTCCAGGATATCATTCACTTCAGAAACGACATAACAAGAGCAGGTGGTGTAATGCTATATATCAAAGAGGACCCAAATGTAACCAACAATGAGGAAGTGAACACCATGGGATCCTCAGTGTGTAAAGTGCGACATCCTAGCTCAAGATGGTAACAAACTGACTGTGGGAGTATGTTACAGGGGCAGACACAGCAGCGGCAGAGAAAGTTACTGATCTACATTATGTGATCAGTGCTGCATTAGAACTACAAACCTTTATAACGGGATTATCCACGGGACTATTGATTGGGTAAATCTAACATCACAAGAAGGAGAACAATTTCTAGACCTGGTACAGGATTCCTTTCTCGTAGAGCATGTGGCAGAGCCCACTGGAGGGCTCTAGAGGGCACTAGAGGGAACAGCATTCTACATCAGAAGATGACATTATCGATCAAAATAAAGTAAGACAAAGCTCACCCTTTCCTGTGATCGCAATATTCTAAGACGAATTACAATTCTAGAAACCCATGTAAAGACCCAGGATGATGACTTTCTAGACTACCCTCGAGGACATTATCAAGGCATGAGAGACGAATTGCAAAAAAATAACTACCTGGAGGGAGCTAATAGGTCACATAGAGGAGAATATTACAAACTACATCGTCACATTTGCAGATGCAGATCTATAGTAAAGTGGGAAGTGAAAGTGTATATTGAGGCTTTACAAAGAGAGAGAGATACATGAACTCTACAAGTGGTCAGAAGACTGGCAAATGCTCTTTAATATCGATAAATGAAAGACTTTGCATGTGGGGCATAGCAACCCCCGCCACATGGATGGTTCATGATGCCCACAAGGATGGTTTATGATGCCCACATGGATGGTTCATGATGCCAACATGGATGGTTCATGATGCCCACAAGGATGGTTTATGATGCCCACAAGGATGGTTTATGATGCCCACAAGGATGGTTCATGATGCCCACAAGGATGGTTTATGATGCCCACATGGATAGTTCATGATGCCAACATGGATGGTTCATGATGCCCACAAGGATGGTTTATGATGCCCACAAGGATGGGTCATGATGCCCACACGGATGGCTCATGATGCCCACAAGGATGGCTCATGATGCCCACAAGGATGGTTCATGATGCCCACAAGGATGGGTCATGATGCCAACATGGATGGGTCATGATGCCCACATGGATGGTTCATGATGCCCACAAGGATGGTTCATGATGCCCACAAGGATGGTTTATGATGCCCACATGGATGGTTCATGATGCCCACAAGGATGGGTCAAGATCCCCACAAAGTAGTGAAATATGAGACTATGACCGTCCCAAACCCGAGGAGATCCTCGGGTATCGAGCTCGGACATAGTCAAAAAGTGTGTGTAAGGTCCGTAGATTGGGACGGGCGTTGTCGCGGGGGTAAAAATGTAGTCAAAAGTGTGTGTAAGGTCCGTAGATTGGGACGGGTGTTGTCATAGATGTAAACATTGTTTCCCTCATTCAGTAAACGCTTACTTTCTGACTTTGACTGAGTTTACTGACTCAATTTACTTGATTTAATTTATTATAAGAAATTGAAGACTGGTATACGATGAGGATGACGTGGCGACTAGCTTAAGACGGACGATACTCTTAAGTTTTTAATCAAGAATAAAATATTATATATAAAGACTTTACGCCTTTAACTACTTATTGCTGTTCTGTATACTGAGAAATGCGTGTATAAACAGAATGAAGGTGCACACCTTTCCTTATTCTACAAAGTTACAAATGCGTGCACTCTTAAGTGGATGGTGGTGGTGGTGGGAGAGAGCAAGAAGGGGGGGGGGGATGGTGGGTGGCGACGGGTAATGGTGTCATTATACGGTCACACCACTCATGTATCCACTGCCTCGCCACCCGTCAAAACGGTCACACCGCACTTGCCTGCTCTCCTACCATGTGGTCCCTATGCGCCTCATGACCTATGCGATGGTATGAGCTATGTGCTCCCCCTAGACCCCTCTGATGACTTTAAAACGATTAAGGTAGAAGGGGCGGCATCCGGAGTGTGATTCAATCCGGTAGACCGTCCCAAACGCTTGCTCTCCCACACCCGTGTGCTATGTGGTGGTGGTGGTGGTGGCACACTTCATGCCTATGTAGTTTATCACAGACCATGTGGTGCCTATGCGGTACTCAATAGAGGAGAGGCTGGAGAGGGCGGGGAGGAGGGGAATGGTGCTCCCTCACTGTGTTTACAAAATGCCGCGCCCATCGTTCACGGCTCATTACTGGTTGAGATGAATCACTGCGAACAAGCATTACTTGAGGGTCTCTGTATGACATGAATTAATGACACCTGCTGGACTCCTGCTGTGAGACACAACCTACCCTCGCCTGTTACGACTCGGCTCACCGGCGGTGTTATTGGTGAGATATACAACGTTTTTCGTAATACGCCCACACACATCTCTCAACAATCACAGTCCTTGTCTTTAAACACCCCAGTGACGGTGCCGGTCAAAAGGACTTCTGTGTCGCCTCCCTCACCGAGTGCCGTGTGCCAAACCAACCACTTCACGTCTCATTGCCAAAACCGTTTATCTTATCACTCTTCAAGACCTGGGGTTCTCATGTGTGGGGGCCGGACCTCTCCCCACCCAACATAGCCAATCTCCTTCCCTACATACTATGTTTATTATTATTATCAACTATTAATCTATATGTGTATTTAACTCTTCGATCGCTACACGTACTTATTCATCTTACACACCTGTTCCTACACACCTGTTCCCTTAGTCCTTCTCTTACCCTTACACTCATTTTACACCCGCGACAACACCCGTCCCAATCTACGGACCTCACACACATTTTTTGACTACATTTTTACCCGGCTCATGATGCCCACAAGGATGGGTCATGATGCCCACATGAACGGCTCATGCTGCCCACAAGGATGGCTCATGCTGCCCACAAGGATGGCTCATGCTGCCCACAAGGATGGCTCATGCTGCCCACAAGGATGGCTCATGCTGCCCACAAGGATGGCTCATGCTGCCCACAAGGATGGCTCATGCTGCCCACAAGGATGGCTCATGCTGCCCACAAGGATGACGATCTGGCTGGCACTGGGTATTTATTTATTTATTTATTTATATATATATACAAGAAGGTACATTGGGATTGTGAGGATACATAGCATAGTAACAACATTCTTGTAAAGCCACAAGTACGCGCAGCGTTTCGGGCAGGAAAATGATGTACAGCCCAATTTAAAATTATATATAACAATCAATATCCTCCAATCCACAGTGATCACCTGGCAAGGCCGAGAGCGGTCATTATATTGCATTATACTCACCAATTTCATCCAAACTGCCTGTATACGAGAGCTTGGCCACAGGCGAGGTGGTGGCGGCGGGCCGGGCGCTGGACACCCTCCTGTGTGTGGGAAGGCGGCGTCTCACCGGTGTCCTGGGTGCTGATGTGGGCGTGTGTGAAGGCGTGGGCGTGCGCCGGCGCTGGAGGCGAGGTGTGGAGGCAGGTGTGAGGGTGGTAGTGTCACTACGAGGGCTCCAGGTCCCGCCCCCACCGCCCACCACACTCACAGACGGCAGCCGCGGCTCTAACCTGTCACGGAGTCTTATATGTTGAGTCTTTTGAGAGAATATATTAAAGCACTGTTGTGGTAGGGGAGGTTTATTCTGGCTAAAATGTTGTGGTACACTACAGTATAGAGTTGTATAAAACAGTATGTTGTACATACGCTTTTATCTTTTCTTATCACATCATGGAAATGAAGTCATTGTATCATCGCGTATAGGCCTACTCTATGTGACCGACAGAAGGAGCATAATTTATTGTAAAGTTTCCTCATATGCTCAGTAGTGAAAAATGATAAAGCGGAAACGTCATTTTAAAGTGGTACACAACAAGTGTATTCTGCGCTGCCTTACCTGTATGCTGAGGGCGGCCTTTTGCTGGGACTCTCCCTCAGGAACCCGATGGCCCCGTCATCCTCGTCGGCGTCCTCTCTGTCGCACTCGGCGGCGGAGTTGGTGGAGCGAACGCCATCATCGCTCTCCTCGCCTTGGGAGATGGTGATGGGCTGGCGATCATCAGCGAGATCGCTCACGGAGGAGCCAAGGGAGGTCGTGGAATCTGAGTTCCTCCTGCGGACATGTAACCCATTGAAAGGGAAGACGTCGCTGGGGGTCCTGGGGCGCCTCAGCCGGCGAGAGGAGCCAGGAGGAGGGAAGGGAGATTGTGGCCAGGGGTTGCTGGCTCCTACCGAATATTGCCGTGAAAGAATGTATCCCAGAATTCCTATAAATTCCTAAACATTGTCTGGTGTTATATAGCCTTCCCGGTTTGGTGCCTTCCTTTGGATAATTACTTTCTTCCTAAACATTGTCCTGTTGGGCACACACACACACACAAATAACTGTATTGCATATATATACAAATATACTCCAGAACTCCATAGAGTACAACAAATATTCTCCATAACTGTAAAGTCGATTCCCAATTCATCACGTTTTCTTTCGTAAATCTTGAACATAATGCGCATAGTAGATCGACATAGCAAAACTGTGATGTTATATTCAAAAATGAATATAACATCAATGTTGAATGTCAGATGATATGGTTGAATAATGATACCCATATGAGCAAATATATAATTGATTAACTTACTTGTTTAATTGTTTGTAATTTCTGATGCCTAGATCTTGGATTTTGAAAGCTAGAGTGGAGAGTACTCTTTAATTAATTAATTGTAATTTATTGTGTTTAATTACAAATGTATTAGAGAAACCCTGCTTCCCCCGATCAAAAAATTATATATATATACATATATGTATATTACATATTATACACAGAAATAATCACTGAATTTCCAAATGAATAAATTAAACATACACGAATGAAAATAGGTGCAAGTGTTGCCAGCAGGAGATGAGGAGAGCCGGACCGAGACTGACTGACCTTGACCTGTGATAACGAGGTGGTGGTGATGCCCAGGTGATTCTAGGTCGGTGAGGTGACGGGGGATGAGGAGCTAGACCATGTTGACGACCTGTGTTGCTGCTGCTGCTCCCTGGCCACGTCCCACAACCCTGCAACATCAGTGCACTCACCACACATTGTTCTTATGGAAGCAAACTCTATTCATACTTTTAAAATTAGGTTTGCCAGGGAAATGGGACAGGAGTTATTCCTGTAAACAACCGATGGCTGGAAAGGCGGGATCCAAGAGCCAATGTTCGATCCTGCAAGCACAAATAGGTGAGTACACAAATGCTCAAGTGAAACAATCACTCGATTGTTTCAAACGCGGGTTGGACATGTATATGAGTGGGATTGGGTGGTTATAAATAGGAGCTGCCTCGTATGGGCCAATAGGCCGTCTGCAGTTACCTTTGTTCTTATGTTCTTAAGTGTGAACAATCCAAGAAGTGGCAAACGCTGGAGATAGAGGAGCCTAAGATTATATGTACCTTGGCGTATACAGGTAGGGGCTATACAAGATGTGGAAGACACGCGAGGAAGTACAAGATCTGGGGGTAACTCTTAACAAACTGTCACAGCAACACACTACACCGGAAATTGTATCGTGTTCCTGTACTACCATATATATGTGGTCATATCCTGTATGACCACATGTGATCATTTAATTAATACATTCACAGTCTTCTATAAGTTTCCACTATACCCCTTCACCTGTATGTGGCTTCCTTTAACCCTATTATTTTATTATTAAATATTATTAACATAAACGTAGTATTTAATAGTGTATTATTACAATTGCCACGGTAATTGAAAGTATTAATTGTATTAATAAAGTACGTTGTTATAAAAGGTGAGAGTAGGCTTACCGTAGGGAGGCGTGCAGTGGTGGAGGCGGCCTCAGCAGGTCTCCCTGGGGTCCGCTCTGGGGTCCGCCCTGGGGTCCGCTCTGGGGTCCGCCCTGGGGTCCGCCCTGGGGTCCGCCCTGGGGGTATAACGATGCACATATATATTCATATATGTGCAGCGTTATACCCATATATACCCCAGTGTTAATAGTTGTAGTCATAAACATAATGAACATTACAATAGTGTGAGTTAAGAATAACACCCCTTTATTATCAGCAAGCAACTGAACAAATAACTACACATGTTAAACTGGAAAACCCGACCTTTGAACGCGGGGAGCGTGGTGTGGGAGAGGGGAGCCCGAGGCTGCTGCTGCTTGTGTTGAGGCGCGGCCACAGTCGCTGAAGACGGCCTGGCTAATTTCCCTGTGGTGGTCTTGCTGCTGCCAGCCACCGACGCTCGGTACGGCTCCCCTGGGACTCGAGTAAATGCAGGAGAACTCTTTGTATCAACACGTTGTTGTTGGGTGGCGCGTTTTGGAGCATGGGTGAGGCCTGACCGATATAGATCTCCTTGTTTGACGCGCTGAGCGCTGGACGGCCTCGGAACACCCGTTTTGGGTTTCCTGGTGACGCTGGGAGCAGAGACCTTGTGATCCCTTGTGCTGGGCGTAAAGGTGTGGTGGCCGGTGGTCCTGACAGTGTAAGTTCTGTGGCCAGAAACGCCGGGTGTGGTCACGAACTGGCACTCGGTCTCGACTGCCTCAGTCACTGCTCCTAATGTGGTCTCAGAGTCACCGCTCAACTCAGCCGTCTCATTCTCTTTGTGGTTGATCTTGTCATCTTGTTCTTCATCATCACCCGCGTGTTCATCGTCTTTATTCTTCAATGTTTTATACTCATCTTTCTCTTCCTCCTCGGCACCACGTCTGTTTCCTGCTCCGGTTACGCCGTCCTCCGCCTCCCAGCCACCAGTTGACGCTAGTCATTGTGGATAATGATGACACAATAACAATCATGAATATGTATATTTTGTTATTTTGTAGACAAATTTATCAGAATTTAACTGAATTTACATGAAGTTTAAATTTACATTTACTATCTCTCTAGTGGCTTCGTCTAGGACAGGAAACCGGCATCATGCCAGAGGTCCCCCGTTTATCCTAATGATTTTATCGAGCTGTATTTAAAATTTATCTGTGTGACCCCTCATCTTAAGTTTGCCAACTCCATGTGTCCCCTCGTCCTGGTCCCACCCCTTTTGTCCCCTCGTCCTGGTCCGACTCCTTGTGTCCCCTCGTCCTGGTCCCACCCCTTGTGTCCCCTCGTCCTGGTCCCACCCCTTGTGTCCCCTCGTCCTGGTCCCACCCCTTGTGTCCTTTCGTCCTGGTCCCACCCCTTGTGTCCCCTCGTCCTGGTCCCACCCCTTGTGTCCCCTCGTCCTGGTCCCACCCCTTGTGTCCCCTCGTCCTGGTCCCACCCCTTGTGTCCTCTCGTCCTGGTCCCACCCCTTGTGTCCCCTCGTCCTGGTCCCACCCCTTGTGTCCCCTCGTCCTGGTCCCACCCCTTGTGTCCCCTCGTCCTGGGTCGGTGCTAGCTCCCATTATGCTCCTAAATGTTGATGATGCAAAAATAAGGAGAAAATTAAACTTAATGCACTTTAGATATGGTTTTGGAAAGAACTATTGTACTTTAAATCAGGCACAAGTAAAGTTATGAGGGCAGGAGCAGATATGAGAGCATATGTACAGATAAAAGGAGAATACATTAATATACATATTAAAAGATCTGGAAGAAGATATAACTGTAAATCTAATACAAGAGGACACACACACATTAATGACATTATGTAAAAAACATACTTCAAACACCGCATATGTTGGACAGACGTACGTATATCTGTGTATTTATGATTAGCATTTTATAAGCACTACAATCACCTTATATGGTTGATTGTTAAATAAATCACTGAACTATATGTTTAACAGATATCTAACCCTGTCCATAGAGGACAGAAGAAAATGTATATATGCTGATTAACATTGTAGATGTGTGGCCGCGTCTGTGGTACAAAAAAAAGTACAAGAATAATGTTGGCAGAATATATTAAGTTGCCTAACGTCTGAATAACGTTCAGGAACTGTGATAAAGCAGCTATCCAAGTGCTACACAACCTATGTGAGAAACATTTATTATTACGCAGCACCGGTATGAAATCCAGACATGAAAATGCATGAAATGAAAAGTAGAAATATCGTTTCCCATTGTCCGAAACAAGAAGCCTGCTAGGATTATCGAGGTTCCTAGCCTCTAGCTTAGGTCAGTGACTGAGTTTTCCCCAGGATGCAACCCACAACAGTTGCCTAGCTTCTGCTAGGTGAACAGTTGCATTAGGTGAATGGAAACGAGGCCAAATGTTTGCCTGGTGCGCGTGAAGAGAGCCCGGAGCCTTACGGCTGTGATAACACCGAGGTAACTGGACCTTACCACACTGAAGGAGACTCAGAAGAAAGCGATGTAATAATGACATACATAATTTCAAGTGCAATAGACAAAGAAACAGTGTTCAAAATGAGTAATAACAGATCGAGTGATCATTGATGCGACCTACACACAAATGAGTCACAGAGATGTAAACTAATCTTTTAGTGTTAGACGCAAATAAATGGAATGAGTTAGATGCAGAATTGGTTGAAGTTAAAATATAGTTTTAAATTTGACTTGCATTGCACGCACGCACGGACGTCCACATGTGTAAACACACACACACGCACACACACACACACACACACACACACACACACACACACACACACACACACACACACACACACACACACACACAAGTTAGGTGAGAAGGTGGTGGAGGCCAAGACCGTCAGTAGTTTCAAAGCGTTATATGACAAAGAGTGCTGGGAAGACGGGACACCACGAGCGTAGCTCTCATCCTGTAACACACACACACACACACACACACACACACACACACACACACACACACACACACACACACACACACACACACACACACACACACACACAAAGTGCACCAAAGAGCCAGAACTCAACCCCCGCAAGCACAACTAGGTGAGTACACACACACACACACACACACACACACACACACACACACACACACACACACACACACACACACACACACACACACACACACACACATATACAGATATGACAAAATTATTGATATATGTAGAAAAGTAGGTAGGGTCATTACATTAAACAACCGACGGTTAGAAAGGCGGAGCTCAAGACCTAACAGCTCGATCCTACAGGCGCAAAATAGTAAATACACACACACTCAAGTCAAACAAAACACTCACGCTGCCTGGAGATGAGGCTGCGAGCTAAGTTCTCCTGATCCTTGAGGCGCTTGGACACCTTGGACGAGACGGAGGAATATGAGGAGGCATCGCTGTCCTGCCTCACGAGGCTGGGCCCCAAGGACGTGCCTTCCTCCTCCTCCTCCTGGCTCTCCTCCTTCCCTTCCTCTTTCTCTTCCTCTTTATTCCTATCAACCTTCTTGGGTTCCCTCTCCTTTCCATGGCTGGGGCCTGGGGCTGCCGTTTGACCTTGTGGGGTGCAGCTCGCGCCTCGCCCGTCTTCTGCTGTTTGCGTGCAATACAAAATACAAATAAATAAAAACTATCCAAAAATGTCAACACTTATTCTGAATTAATGCTATTCGTTTACAATATTTACAAGACATTTTTTACTCCACTGGAGGAAATCTTCTTGACTTGGTTTTAACAAACAAGGTCGAGGGCGGTGTTCGGCGTCCAGGCTGGAAATATCAAATAATGAGAGTACTTATAGTAACTGTTTGGTCGAGAGTACAAACATGTAGTGATGAACCACCAAAAGATGTACGGTTTTGTATTACCGAATTAGGCCAAATGGCATAGTTTTATAACCACGATGAAACTATAGAAGCTAACCTTATTATTATATTATTAGCAAGTCAAGTCAACAGCTCTAAAAATCACAAGGAAGTCCTAGGAGAAATGTAAGCAGCACCTTATTACATGACCGGACCCCACACTCACTAAGTGCATCTATACTTATACGCTCCCAATACACGCTCAAACATTTAATACTATTTGCTGGAAAGGTAAGCACTAAAAATGTACGCTTTTCAGGACTAATGTTCCTCAGCCTTGAATTGAAATTGAAATTGAAATTGAAATAAGTTTATTGAGGTAAAATACACACAAAGGGATGAGGTAGCTCAAGCTATTCTCACCCCGTTCAGTACATCGTGTTAATACATACAAAGACACACATCACAAGTAATAAACATATTACCGAACATTCTCAGAGATAAACATATACATTTCCTCCTTTACACAAGTAGTATGGTATCAGACGTACACACAAATACTTTTATGACCGAGGTATACTGTATAGACACAGCCTTGAATGATTAAGTTTGTGGCTGCTGGTTCAAGCTCTTGTATGAGATAGAAGCAAAGTTTGGACGCTTGTCTCATCGTCAGAACGTGTTGGGTGACAATGACAAGAAAGAGTTCTTTAGCATTACAATTACCACCTTGACCCCATTATTGAAGTACTTGAGACCTTACAAACAAAATTACATTAACTCCCTTGAAAAATTGGAGACAATGAGGCAACAATTTCACGCCCCTAAGTGATTATTTTTCACCCAAAAGGTAATAAAAATATATATTGGAACAGTTTACTTGTCAAGGCCAGACCGTACTAAAGATCACAGTGCGGTTACCTGGCGTTGATTCCTCGGGAGTCAAAACACGTGCGTCTTGAAAACATATCAAGAGCAGTAAACCTTGTCCCCGCCACGGCCAGGATCATTTTAACACACATTTTTAAATCACCACTTTTCTATGAAAACTGATGCGGGCCGGAGCTGGAACGTAAATGAGGGAGAGACTCTGATTGATGATTGATGAAGATTAAGCCACCCAAAAGGTGGCACGGGCATGAATAGCTCGTAAGTGGTGGCCCTTTGGAGCCATTACCAGTATCAAGAGCTGATACTGGAGATCTGTGGAGGTGCGACTGCACCCTGCGTGACGGGAGATGTCTCCTGTGGAGAGACTCTTGTTGTTATAGATTCAGCTACTCGGAATAAGTTCCAAGTAGCACGGGCTATGGTGAGCCCGTAACTTACCTGGCTGAGGAGCGGGGCAAGTAGCACGGACTATGGTGTGGAGAGACTCGATGATTGATTGATGAAGATTAAGCCATCCAAAAGGTGGCACGGGCATGAATAGCCCGTAAGTGGTGGCCCTTTTGAGCCATTACCAGTATCGAGAGCTGATACTGGAGATCTGTGGAGGTGCGAATGCACCCTGCGTGACGGGAGATGTCTCCTTTGTGAATGTGTTAAGATGAAGATGAAGCCACCCAAAAGGTGGCACGGGCATGAATAGCCCGTAAGTGGTGGCCCTTTTGAGCCATCACCAGTATCAATAAATGATACTGGAGATCTGTGGAGGTGCGACTGCACCCTGCATGACGGGAGATGTCTCCCGTGGAGAGACCCCTCGTGCGTTTGTTTAAATACGCACCCCCCCCCCCCCACCCTTCCCCAATTCCCCGCGTGTAGCACTCTCGGAGCGCTGCGTAAATGTTTTTCTCCTTTCCCAGAAATTCCCCCGCTTTACCAGATAAAGCAGGGGCCATTTCTCTCTCACACACACGCACGTGTATATACATATACACAGTCATACACACACACACGAATGTGGTGGATAGGCTGAGGAGTAAGAGAGTCGGAGCAGCAGCGAGCACCACCCACCTTGACTACGTGGCCGTCGTTCCTCGTCAACCAGAAGTCGATCCCTCAGCTCCCGGGCCTCACGCACTCGCTCTGGAGGGTGAACAACGGGAAAATAGTTAGTATTGTTCACTACCAGGGAGTGACTCCAGTCGTCTTGATATTGTGCCAAACAAAACACTTGTGCGAGGGAAGTAACAACATCATTGAACTGATGTGAGCAATGGACCTTTCTGGGAAGCCACCTTTCAAATCTCCAGCCAGCTCTGCAGTGTATAATCACCACGAGGGAACGACATTCTATAAAAAGATATAAACAAGTACATATATATTATTGTTAAAAGATTACTCCAAGCTCATTCTGTGACCGGAAACGATAAGATCACACATTAGATCATCACACTTGATACTGTATAAAAATTGAGCCATTTAGAGATAAATCTCAATGTATGTTGCATGAAATGTATATAATGTTATTATAAATAATATAATAATTTTATTATAATACAATAATTGAGTTATAAATATTATAATAATTGTATCATAAATAATATAATATTTGCATTATAAATAATATGCTAATTGTATTATTATAAATTATATAATATTTGCATTATAAATAATATACTAATTGTATTATAAATAATATAATATTATTATAAATGATATAATATTTTTATTATAAATAATATAATATTATTATAAATGATATAATATTTTTATTATAAATAATATAATAATTTTATTATAAATATATTAATTTTATTATAATATAATAATTTTAGTATAAATAATAAAATATCTGAAATTCTTGCACTACATCCATATTACTCTTCAAGGAAATAAAGGAAAAATATATGATGAAAGTATCAGCTGTGTAGACTAAAATCATAACTAACCAACAACTCCACTTTTATCTTGTAATATTCCAAACTGTCAATCATTTTAGGCATTAACAATATGACTCAACTAACACTCTCCTTGTGCCTGAGGTCACGGTGATGTTAGTTTCTATAAGCTATGACGACGCTTAATTTATCTTATGTTAACAAATTATGTACCCTATTACCCACAGAAATCACAATAGCGTGATGCATCATATGAACAAATCCACAAGGGCTGTGACGAGGATTCGAACCTACGTCCAAGAGCATCCCAGAGCATCCTCCCAAACCAGGGAGGATTCTGCAGCCTCCCTGGTTTGTGTATCGGAGAGGCTGCAGGATCCAAATAAGTTCAGTAGAACTTTCTGGTTTCAATTCTTTTTACCATGTCGTAGCATAGTCGATTAAGGCGGCGTCTGGGATGCTCTCGGTCGTAGGTTCGAATCCTCGTCACGGCCCTTGTGGATTTGTTCATTTATGTACCGTCTGTAGCCTTCCCCACAGTCACTGGATGGGTATATCGGGTACATGACGAATGAGTTAAACCAAACACAAAACTCAAAAATATTTTACTGTGGTGAGAAGAGAAATATTTGTTACAAAAATGTGTTTTTTAAGTCCGTTCTGCTATATAATAATGTATATTATGCATTATGAGTATTGTGACGATAATCTCTTTCAAGAGAAATTGAGCCTGCTCTTCCCTTCAAAGTACGTAACAACAACAGATAATATAGAAGATATATCCAGCAAGTATCTCCAAAACATTTTGCCCAGAGAGCAAAACGTATCCAGCACACCGGCACACTTGCTCGCCACCGCCACCGTAAACCGGCAAACTGTTTGTCCATTGCCTGCCTGTCGCTGATTGGCTGGTGTCCCGTTGCACCTGTCCTTCACCCTCCGCCACAAGTTGATGTCTGGGCTGCAGTGGCCCAGAGTCGTCAGAATATTCCAGTGCTCCTTGCAGTTGACATCTCTCATTGGTAGACTAAGCCTTGGCTTTCGTGTACTAAGGGAGGTGGCAGCTCGAAGCCAATATTCCGGCATCATTATTATATATTTTGCTATAACTCGCTTGTCTCAACGTAACTTTTCATTTACCAGTGATTATTCTTATTATTTTGTTTGTTGACTTGTCTTGTATATTTTATACTTTATTTTATTCATGTCTTGTTTTTCTAACGTAATTAAAATTTCATTGTTAAATTTACTTGTGTTTTGTGTCTTCCCATTACCTTACCACAGACGAAAGTTCCAGCTTTTTCTCTTTTTTTTTCTTTAATGTGACGAGGCCCTGCCCCTAGCTTTTGAAACAGCCGAACACCAACGCTTTACCGTCACAGTATATTATGTAGTGTATTAGTGTATATATTATTAGTGTATATGTATATTAGTCCGGGTAGATGGGACTCGATAACCTAGGAAGGCAGCCCATCTAGGGAAAGGAAAACCCTGATTTTAAACCTCCGCTGCCTTGTGGCCATACCCCTTTTTTTGGGAAAGGCTTCAGGAGTCAACCTCGAGGAAAAATCCGTAGTTGGAGCCCCTAAGGCAGTTCGTTGTTGATGACGACCTCGTTCTGGCAGCTCCTGCGACGTTGCTGGAACCATGTGTATTGGCATTTGCCTTTCTATTGGATAATTTCAGCAACGTGGAGAGGGGGGGGGCCTGCTGCATGGGTAACAGCTTCTCCATATCTACCTACCCAGGCTTTGCGCCCTGTCAGGGCGCAACTCCATAGTCTTAGACTGAAGGATGCCTACTATGCCTACTATAGTGTATATATATTACGCATTGTATTATGTAGTGTGTGTGTGTGTATATATTATGTATTGTATTATGTAGTGTGTATATATTATGTATTGTATTATGTAGTGTGTATATATTATGTATTGTATTATGTAGTGTGTATATATTATGTATTGTATTATGTAGTGTGTATATATTATGTATTGTATTATGTAGTGTGTATATATTATGTATTGTGTATATAATGTGTTGTGTTTTCCTGTGTTTCTGTTATTTTTTATTTTATTTATTTTTGGGTGCATGTTAAGAGATTTAATAATTCTGTGTACACATTCTATATCAACGATGATGATGTGCCTTTTCTAGTATGGACAAAAGAGGCAAATAGTAAAACAGAGAGGGGAAGAGATAAAGAAAAGGGGAAGTGACAAAGAGAGGGGAAGGAAGAAAAGGTGGAGAGAGACATACGAGAGAATGAGTGTATCCAAATCCACCATTCGCGATATAAAGACTGTTATTAAACTGATCAGTTTGTATTTCCTGTCATTCCCTTTGACCTCGTATCACGCCCTCTCCCCCTTGATATCCTTATCACTTATCTTCTTCTATCTCTTCCCTTCATCTTGAAATGCCTCGATAACTCATCGTCTCTACTGACCAAGTCGCTCTTCGAGTCTTTACCTCATTACATACGGTAAGGTAAGCACAGAGTTCTTAACCAATACCACCATATAGCACTTGAAAGGAATATGAGACAGACTAAGAAAACGCTAAGCAGTGCGGCCATATGGTACATTGATGGTGATGCATTAGGAAAAGTTGGAACATTTATCAAGTAGATTAAGTAGAAAAATATTGAGAGAGTTTGAGGTCGGTCGAAATATTAGATATATGAACCCTTAATTGCCGTCACCCCCCCCCCCCCCCTTCATCAGCACCGCTACCTGACCAATATCCTCTCAACAAGTGCCACTAGGGGCCTGACAGCTGAGTGGACAGCGCTCTGGATTCATAGTCCTAGGGTCCGAGGATCGATCCCCGGCGGAGGCGGAAACAAATGGGCAGTTTCTTTCACCCTGATGCCTCTGTTCACTAGTAGTAAATAGGTACCTGGGAGTTAGACAGCTGCTATGGGCTGCATTGAAAAAAATCAGTTGATTGAGAGTTGAGAGGCAGGCCCAAAGAGCCAGAGCTCAACTCCCCACAAGCACAACAAGGTGAGTACAACTTGCTGAGAGGAGAATTTGTAGATGTTTATCTCTGAGACTGTTTGGTAATATGTTATTGTTAGTGATGTGTTTATATGTATGTATTAACACGATGTACTGAACGGGGTGAGAATAGCTTGAGCTACCTCATCCCTTTGTGTGTATTTTACCTCAATAAACTTATTTCAATTTCAACTTACTGAGCCTAAGGCGTTCCTGGGCGTGGTAGGCGACCAGTCGCTCCGGCAGGGGCTGGCCAGGATGGGCGGCGTCGTAGTCATCCCGGGACCGTTGTAGCAGCTCCACGGGCTGGGGCAGGGCACCAGTATATGGTAAGGTATGACACAAAGGTTTGGCACGGGATATAATTCCAGCACTGACACCGGAGGCACACATGACCAGGATAACATCAGCAGTATATGGGAGGTAAACATTAGAATGTCGTTAAGAAGCCTAAATCAGGACTCCTTCAAGGCAATCTACATAACCTTTGTTAAACTAATACTGGAATATGCAGCACAGGCTGGGAATCCCCCATCTTATAAAGCATGAAACAAACACTGAAAAAGTACAGAGATTTTCAAAATCTTTTTGTCAGAGGGAACTATATCTCGCAACTCTAGAGGACAGAAGAAATTGAGAGGATATGATCCCAACATACAGGATACTGAGGGGATTAGTCAGCGTTGACAAGGACAGCCTCTTTAAATTGAGTGAGAGTAGGATGAGAGGACAAGTGGAAACTGGAACAGCAGAAGAGTCGAAGATATGTGAGGAAATACTGGTCCTCCGTACTAGTGGTCAACACTGGCTTCAGGCCACAGTCAACAACAAACTAGAGCGTCAGAAACCTAGCTTACAACACTATAGGTACAACAAGGCTGGCAGGCGGGGGATAAGAGCCAGACCTCACTTTCCATTAGTGACTGGTAGGTAAGTATTGATAGTTATACTAGTGGCTGACCTTGATGGAGAGACGTCTGCAGGCCTCCAGAGAGCGGGGGCTGGTGAGGATGTAGGGGCAGTCCTGGTGTTGGGGCAGGTCGAAGTTGTACAGTTCAAGCCGCACGCCGCCCTCCACACTCTTCATGCTGCATTGTTCTCACACCTCTGGTAAGGTCAGAAAAGAGTGCGTGTACTCACCTAGTTATGCTTGCGGGGTTTGAGCTCTGGCTCTTTGGTCCCGCCTCGATCTCAACCGTCAATCAACTGATGCATAGATTCCTGAGCCTACTGGGCTCTATCATATTTACATTTGAAACTGTATATGCCCGAAATTTTTGTTTGAAATTTAAACCGAAATGTTTATGCCCGAAACGCTTTGCGTAATAGTGGCTTTAGGCATTGTATGTACTAGCCCTAACTATAAATCCATCACTCTTTGTAAAATCTCTTTTATGTATGTACCTTACCTAAATAAACATTTTGATTTTGATTTTGATTTTTATATGGAGTCAGCCTCCACCACATTACTGCCTAGTGCATTCCATTTACTAACTACTCTGACACTATAAAGCTCTTTCTAATGTCTCTGTGGCTAATTTGGGTACTCAGCTTCCACCTGTGTCCCCTTGTGTGTGTACCACCCGTGTTAAATAATCCATCCTTGTCTACCCTGTCAATTTCCCTGAGAATTTTATATGTGGTGATCATGTCTCTCCGGGCTCGTTTGTCTTCCAGCGATGTGGGGTGCAGTTCCCTCAGCTTTTCCTCGTAACTCATGCCTCTTAGTTCTGGGACTAGCCTAGTGGCATACCTCTAAACTTTTTCCAGCTTCGTCTTGTGCTTGACAAGGTACGGGCTTCATGCTGGGGCCACATACTCCAGGATAAGGGGAGATGAGGGGAGTGTCAGTGGTGGTGAAGGGAAGATTAGGGGAGAATGTGAAGGTGGTGTGTGTGGGGGGGGGGGGAGGAGAGAAGGGAGGGAATTATCAGGGAAAAGTGCAAAGCCATTAGACTGTATAGCACTGGGCAGGGATCAGGATAAGGATTCGGGATGGGACGGGGGGAAAGGAATGGTGCCCAACCACTTGGACGGTCGGGGATTGAACGCCGACCTGCATGAAGCGGGACCGTCGTTCTACCGTCCAGCCCAAGTGGTTGGTGAGGGAGGAGAGAAAGAATGAGAGAAGCGGTAACAATCAGGTGTTGGCATTATTGTAAACACACATTATTTTAACAAAGGGTAGAGTCAATATAATGTTAAACTATAATAGGTAAGGTGGCCTGGTTGCTTCTATAGTTCCTCTGAACCTACAGAAACATCTTTGTCAAATCCGCAGGTAAGGTAGTATTAACTACGTTGGAATCGTTAGCATCCAAACGGCATTAATTTGTTTTTGTCGGGGACAGGCAGCCTGTGTATATACATATTTTAGGTATTGTCTGTATTGTGTTGCTGTTGTAATCTTGGGTATACATAGTAATCTATGGCTAACCTAATTAATCTGTATTAAAGATTAAAGAGTATATATATTGTTAAGTTGCTAGCATTTCAGATGTTTCTGAATGTCATTTCTGGAACAAGTATATAAACAAGCCCATTTAATTTCATATTATTTTGAACTGAACGTGAAAATAGTTTTAATTCTAAACTAAACCTTATATTCCATATATAATACGTATGTAGGTCTAATAATCAAATGCTGTACTTTGAGCAAACATAAGAGGAAACTGTGTGTATGTATGTATATATATATATATATATATATATATATATATATATATATATATATATATATATATATATATATATATATATATATATATATATATATAAATATATAAATATATAAATATATATATATATATATATATATATATATATATATATATATATATATATATATATATATATATATATATATAGACAATTTCACGGCTTAGGTAATAAATAGTATTTTATTTACCCTTGGCGCTAATTATAACGAAAATGTAAGCGAGCAAAATCATAGATTTAAAACCTTGTTTTGAAATTAATCTGTTTCTTGTCTACTGTTTTACATCACCCTATATAGAGGGAGTGCACCAAAACAGAGCACGGACGGTACTCACAGTGTTTTATGCGATTAAACCAGACATGAGAGCCATCGAGAGAGGCGCCGTCTACAGTGCGTCTTGAAGATGATGGTGTTTTGCCTGGCGCGTCTTGGTAGCGTCCGTAGCAACGCCCTAGCAACCACCTGCCGCCCCAGGCATGCGTGGTTCCACCAGCTGTGATTGTACTCGCCTGATTGTGCTTGTAAGAGTTGAGCTTCGGCTCTTTGATCCTGCCTCTCTCTATCATTCAACTTGTGTTCAGGTTTCTGAGCCTGGTTATTGGGTTCTATGATAATATTTGGTAGATATAAGTCAATAACGTGTATGAATATCCTGTATTTCCTGTCTCCCGACACAATGAATTATTATTATTATGAATTATATATTTGAAACTGTGTATGAAAGAAACTGTGTATACGCTCCTTATTGCATTCCACTTTTTCACTACTCTGACACTGTTGACCTGATCTACCCTGTCAATTCCCTTAAGAATTGTAAGGAAATCATGTCACCCCTCACTCTTGTGTCTTCCAGCGACATAAGGTTTAATTCCTATATTCGTCATTATAGTTCATTCCTCTCAGTGTGCTGGGTTTACTGTCTGTTGGAATGTCTCTGCTGAACTGTAGCAAGTATATTATGTCAGTAATATACTTGCTCCATATTCTCCTTAGCTTATATGCTGGTAATGAGATGGGTCTCTTAATTCTACTTGGTTGTTTGTGTTAGATTTAGCTACTATGAAGGAAATGTCCGTGTAGTGTGTGGTCTGGAGCGAGCAATGTGATCATTGCTGTCTTCTTATATGTGCTATCAATCTGCTGTATGGTGTCTATTAATCTTGTTTAAATTACCAATCAAGCTGTCAATGTAATCAATCAGAGCTTTAATATACCAATGTGCTTTAATATACTTACTAATCTCTCTCATCTCATTTTTTTCTTGCAATGTATTTGTTATCATTTTATTAATTCTGCTAGAATTTACCTACTTAAAATTATCTGTTAGATTAAGGACCTGCCCGAAACGCTGAGCGTACTAGTGGCTTTACAAGAGTGTAAATACTATGCTATGTATTCTCACAAACCCAACGTACCTTCTTGTATATAAATAAATAAATAAATAAATAAATAAATAAATAAATAAATAAATAAATAAATAAATAAATAAATAAATAAATAAATAAATAATAAAGTATAAGGTTTACTCGCTACAAACGAATACCGCGACCCATAATTCCACCGCAAATTCCCAAACGGACAAATGCAATTCCTGGAAGAGGACAACGATCCTGATGGTGCCAAATTCCTGAGGTTGTTCTGTTCAGGTATAAAGCGTCGCCTTGCACATTAAACTGCAACCTGGCGACCAAGCGTCCTGTGGGCCATAAACTGCAACCTGGCGACCAAGCGTCCTGCGGGCCATAAACTGCAACCTGGCGACCAAGCGTCCTGCGGGCCATAAACTGCAACCTGGCGACCAAGCGTCCTGCGGGCCATAAACTGCAACCTGGCGACCAAGCGTCCTGCGGGCCATAAACTGCAACCTGGCGACCAAGCGTCCTGCGGGCCATAAACTGCAACCTGGCGACCAAGCGTCCTGCGGGCCATAAACTGCAACCTGGCGACCAAGCGTCCTGCGGGCCATAAACTGCAACCTGGCGACCAAGCGTCCTGCGGGCCATAAACTGCAACCTGGCGACCAAGCGTCCTGCGGGCCATAAACTGCAACCTGGCGACCAAGCGTCCTGCGGGCCATAAACTGCAACCTGGCGACCAAGCGTCCTGCGGGCCATAAACTGCAACCTGGCGACCAAGCGTCCTGCGAGCCATAAACTGCAACCTGGCGACCAAGCGCCCTGCGGGCCATAAACTGCAACCTGGCGACCAAGCGTCCTGCGGGCCATAAACTGCAACCTGGCGACCAAGCGTCCTGCGGGCCATAAACTGCAACCTGGCGACCAAGCGTCC
Source organism: Procambarus clarkii (assembly GCF_040958095.1). Lineage (NCBI taxonomy): Eukaryota > Metazoa > Arthropoda > Malacostraca > Decapoda > Cambaridae > Procambarus > Procambarus clarkii. The sequence goes on from NC_091156.1 coordinate 17,384,330, forward strand.
TGCGGGCCATAAACTGCAACCTGGCGACCAAGCGTCCTGCGGGCCATAAACTGCCAGCGACCATGAAGACCCCAGCCATCCACAGCTGGGGGCTTCATGGTCGCCAGCCATCTCCACTATCAGCTATTGGTACTGGTAATGGGTCCAAATGAGCCTCCACTTACGGACTGTTCATGCCCATGCCACCTTTTAGGTGGCTTAATCTTTATTAATCAATCAATCATCATCAGGGAGCCGGTCGGCCGAGTGGACAGCACACTGGACTTGTAATCCTGTGGTCCCAGGTTCGATCCCGGGCGCCGGCGAGAAACAATGGGCAGAGTTTCTTTCACCCTATGCCCCTGTTACCTAGCAGTAAAATAGGTACCTGGGTGTCACGGGCTGCTTCCTGGGGAGTGGAGGCCTGGTCGAGGACCGGGCCGCGGGGACACTAAAGCCCCGATATCATCTCAAGATAACCTCAAGATAACATTGTGATTTAGACATCACAAAAACAATGGTTGCCAACGCCCAGTGAGGTGTGGAGTCTACAGCCACGACACGAAAATATGTCTGGATAAACACAAGGCTAACCAGCCCGTTCAAGCTAACTGCCCAATTGCTCCAGGGCACACCACGCCTGGAGCTTAAGATGCCCCGAAAGGCTTAATTAATTAAAAGGATCCAAACGAACCCCCACTCCGACAGCAGAGCAGAAGTTCCAACTAAAATATATACCAGCTCCCCTGCCCACAAAAACAGTATGGAGCTTACCAAGACCAAAGCAGGTAAAGGGGCACATATGGCCCTCCACCATTGGCCATGGTGGAGAGTGAGAAGGCCTCCATCCAGGACAGAGGGATAGATGGGGGGCCACAAGAAAATAGTTTAACGTATTCGCTCGCCCATTGCATCCAGTAAGCATATTGGGGGCAATGAAGGCAAGAGTGTCCGAGTTTCCACTGATGAATAAACAGGCCCCAAACTATCACAGCAGTAAGTGCTCCCAGGACACCCTCTGGCCAATGCTTAATTAAGGCCTTGGTCACAGAATTGGTCGAAAGTTTGCTGTCGAAACATGGTATCAAGCAAACCACAGAGACTCGAAAGACAATTGAGGACAAGCTCAAGAAATTCGAAAAACAATATCCTCACCTTCAATAATGCAGGGAAGGAAACACTCTCCTAAAAAACAGGTAGAGTCCAATAATTCTGAAAGGGACCTTGATGAGACAGTTTCAAGTACACCAAGAGTCTCACCTTCAATTTCAACTTCCATAGCGAGTTCATCTGACTCCATGGATACCACGGTAATATCAACAAATTTCAACAATCTAGAGGACTAAAGCTCCTGTAATGGAATGCGCAAGAGCTACGCACAAAATTCCAAATTTTGCAATGCATAGCAGCAACCAAAGGCATGGAATCCTGCTACAACAGGAGAGCTTGCTTCGAAACGATATAATGGACGGATTAGAAGCTAAAGTCTCAGGCTATCGAGGCTCCTTCCTTCCATGGGTCAACGGGCAATCCAGGGAATGTGCCATCTATGTGAAATGTGACCTGATCTCGAAGCTCATAACCAGCCCACCCGGTTGTGGGCTGGGAATAACGGTGATGGGAGTATCCATTTTGTTAAGACACGACAAACTTGAAGTGTTTAATGTTTACGGGTCTCCACGTGCTGAAATGGATCTCTCAGTGTTATTTGGACATGTGACCACCACAAACACAATCATTTGTGGTGATTTCAATGCCCATCACCGTTTGGCACACAACAAATGAGGCCGGTACTCACATAGCACATCTACTAGACCAACTACCAGAAATTCAAATCCTAAACAAGAATGAACCCACCCACATCCAAGGAGGTAGATTATACCTTACCTTCATATCAGCCTCCCCCAGAGATGCAGCAACATGGTCAGTTGAGCCCACACGCACAAGCGACCACTATGGGGTTCAAATTGATCTAAAGTTGGATCTACCCACCCCACCTCCACCAGAACCCTGGAACTTCGATCTAACAAAATGGGACCACTTTCAAAACCTCATCTCAGAGTGGCATTAAAACTATATTGTTCCCGAAGACATTAATCAGGTAGAACAAGATTTTTTTCAAATCAATTCAAAGAGCAACAAGCTGAAAAACAGTCCACTAGACACCACAAAGATCACTGGTACTATTGAGAACGTGTCAGAGAACTCAGTCATAGACTCAACAGAACAAGGAAGCTATAAAAAACGCAGCCAAGTGACCGCAACAGGACCTTACTTTATGCGGCCAAGGAACATGTACATCAAGAGACCAGGATAATCAAAGAATAACAGTGTCTGGAATGGTGTTCACATCTGAATGAGCACACCTCTCTTGGAGAGATGTAGCAGCACATCCACAGGGGCCAAATGAAATAAAACACCAAAAGCCCCCCACACATCCTCACTTGGTCCGGGAGACATCTCCTGTCACGCAGGGTGCAGTCGCGCCTCCACAGATCTCCAGTATCAGCTCTTGATACTGGTAATGGCTCAAAAGGGCCACCACTTACGAGCTATTCATGCCCGTGCCACCTTTTGGGTGGCCTCATCTTCATCTTAACACATTCACAAGGGAGACATCTCCCGTCACGCAGGGTGCATTCGCACCTCCACAGATCTCCAGTATCAGCTCTTGATACTGGTAATGGCTCAAAAGGGCCACCACTTACGGGCTATTCATGCCCGTGCCACCTTTTTGGGTGGCTTCATCTTCATCAATCATCATCATCGTGTTTGACAGAACACCATTTGGTCCGGGAGACATCTCCCGTCACGCAGGGTGCAGTTGCGCCTCCACAGATCTCTAGTATCATCTTTTGATACTGGTAATGGCTCGAAAGGGCCACCACTTACGGGCTATTCATGCCCGTGCCACCTCTTGGGTGGCTTAATCTTCATCAATCAATCAATCCACACATCCTCAACAGGAAGCCGAAGTACTGGCATCCAAATATGCAGAAAGATCAGCTTCCACCAGATGTACTAGCAGTGCAGAAATGATTAGAGGAAGAAAGGTGGCACAGAATCCTAACAGCATGTGCGGAAGCCTCTGACACTAATACCCCTTTCCACACTGAGTGGAAAATGCCTAAACTGCACAAGGATATGTATGTCTATAGAAAAGGGGTTGGCATAGTGGACTGTATTACAACTCTGTTAGCCCACCTAATTGACAGACCAGGAATACTGATATTCCTGGACCTCGAGAAAGCCTTTGTACTGGCTAGCGCCCCGGCTATTCTCTGCTGCCTCATCGACAAAGAAGTCAAAGGCAACCTGCTCTCCAAGATCAAAAATTGTCTCATAAACAGAGAAGTAAGAGTGAAACTTCATGGCACAGTCTCTGAATACAAAAGATGTGAAAATGGCACACCACAAGGAGGCATTCTCAGCCCAATTCTATTCAACTGTTTAATGGAAAGAATAATGCGGACGACTTTGTCATCATCATAAAAGGAAGGGATGCAGCACGCCTTGCACCCAAATGCTTAGATTGCATCAGTGAAGAGGCAAAGCAGATTGGTATCAAACTCAACCCCACCAAGACAAATGCCATACCCATAAAAACAGTAAAGCCCAACAACCAACTCAAAGTACAGGGTCAACTAATTGAATGAGTGGACACTTATCAGTATCTAGGAATAATCCTGGACACACAAACTTTAATGCTGGGGTCACTTACTTGGGAGAGAGAACTGCAGCCAGGACGGCAATCCTCAGGTCGCTTTAACATTCCTCTCTGGAGGAGCCAATCTGAAAGTTCTTCGCACCTATTATGTACAGGCAGTCAGATCAGTACGTGTAGCGAGTAAACCTTATACTCGCTCCAATTTCTCATTACCTTAATGACAAACAAATTAGCACTAATTATGACTACTCAAATCCTTTCCCTAATTACAAGTAACACTCTTTCCATCCTGTTAGAGAAAGCTGAGGTGTAGTCACCAAATATAAGCAAGCGATATGCGAATAGCCAACTTCCGGGCTATTCATGCCCGTGCCACCTCTTGGGTGGCTTAATCTTTATCAATCAAACAGCCAACAGTACATCACCTGGTCACCACTTGGTCCGGGAGACATCTCCCATCACGCAGGGTGCAGTCTCGCCTCCACAGATCTCCAGTATCAGCTCTTGATACTGGTAATGGCTCAAAAGGGCCACCACTTACAGGCTATTCATGCCCGTGCCACCTCTTGGGTGGCTTAATCTTCATCAATCAATCCAGTACTGACATTAAGGACTATCTTACAGGTAACTATCCACAGTCTCTGTACCTAAAGCCTATTAATTCCACTGACGTCAATGAGATAATCCTTTCCCTTAAAACCAAGTCTGGTGCCCTTGAGGAGATACCAACTTTAATCTACAAAAAAGCCTCCAGATCTTTAGCCCCTGCTATTGCTTTGCTCTTCAACAAGTCACTTGAACTCCAAACCTTTCCAGATATTCTAAAAAAGCGAGAGTAACGCCTGTCCACAAATGTGGTGATCTCACAGATGTTAACAACTACAGACCTATATCAATCCTGCCAAACTTGTCAAAATTTTTTGAAAAACTAATCTATAAGCAGCTTTACTCATATCTAGCCAAACTCAATATACTTAGCCCTTGCCAATATGGCTTCAGGCCCAAAAAAAGCACTAACGATGCACTTATTAGTATGCTTAACTCGATTCATACAGCTCTTGATCAAAATGAGTTCCCTGTTGGGTTATTTGTGGACCTGCGTAAAGCTTTCGATACTGTCAACCACCAAAACCTTCTTCTTAAATTACATCATTATGGTGTCAGAGGACACTCCCTACAATACCTCAAATCCTACCTTACTGACAGGCTCCAATGTGTTTCTGTGAATAATACAATTTCTCCCACACTACCCATCAACATTGGTGTTCCCCAGGGCAGCATACTTGGCCCTCTCCTCTTTCTCATCTACATTAATGACCTTCCAAATGCCTCCCAACACCTCAAACCAATTCTATTTGCTGATGACACAACCTTCATTTACTCCAGTCCTGATCCCCTTGCTCTAAATGCCACAGTAAATACTGAGCTTAATAAAGTCCATCTGTGGCTAACTGCCAACAAACTCACCCTTAACATTGACAAAACTTTCTATATTCTGTTTGGCAATAAATCCTCTAATCAAATAAATATCAAAATAAACAATACCCAAATTTGTAACAAATTAGATGGCAAATTCCTTGGCATTCTCATTGACCACAAGCTGAATTTCCAGGGACACATTCTAAACATATCAAAAAAAGTTTCAAAAACTGTGGGCATTCTTTCTAAGATCAGATATTATGTACCACGCCCTGCCCTGGTGACTCTCTATTACTCCCTTATCTATCCATATCTCAACTATGGTATTTGTGCTTGGGGCTCTACTACCCAAAATCACTTACGTCCTCTAATTACTCAACACAAAGCTGCTATTAGGACAATATCCAATTCTGGCCCCAGACATCACTCGGTACCCTTACTCAAATCTCTGAATATGTTAGACATTAAGTCACTGCACATTCTCTCATGTGTATTATACATATATAAAACGCTAAACTATAATGCCAATCCTGATCTCAAAAGCTTCATAGAAGGTTGTAACAGAACCCATGAGCACCACACCAGAAATAAATACAGTTTTGATATTCCTAGAGTACGACTAAATCAAACCAGAAATGCTCTACAAATCAAGGGGCCCAGAATGTGGAATGACCTTCCCAACCATGTTAAAGACTGTACCTCTCTCAACCAGTTTAAGTTAAAAACGAAGCTATACCTAATAAATTCCATGTAACCCACCTTACCCCCCTGTTGTCAACCCATGTATATTTTTTGTTTTTTTGTTTTTCAAATCAACGCTGTTTGAATGTAATTTTCTGTAATAATTTGTAATTGTATTTGTGCTGCTTTTTCAACAATGTTCCCCCCTCTTTTACCTCTATTTTTTATATGTACTCATCACATCTTTTCTTTTTACCCATTAGTTTTAAGCTGTAGTCATTAATGTTTTTCCTGCCCGAAACGCTTTGCGTAATAGTGGCTTTAGGCATTGTATGTACTAGCTCTATCTATAAAGCCAACAAACTTTGTAAATCTCTTTATGTATGTACCTTACCTAAATAAAGATTATTATTATTATTATTATTATTATTATTATTATTATTATTATTATTATTAATTGTGCATCCTCATCATGGAAAGCTTCATTTTAATTTGGACTACAATTCCATATATCTGCCCCTGGAGAAAGTGAATTTTGGTTACGAATTTTCAATACTTCTGGCCACTAACAGACAAAACAATTTTATAACCCAGGAAAAGTTTCAAAATATTCAAGAAAGATGCCATAATGTTTTAGTGAAGGCTTGCAAAAAAGCTTCTTTCTTGTATTCCTAGTAATGCTGAAACTTTCAAAAAGGTGAAAAATCTGTCACCTAGCATATGCTTTAGCCACACATGGCCACCATTTTCAGAACTTCCATTAGTACTAGCTGACCATTCTAAGCTTAGTGAAACAAAGTCTGTGGTGCCTACTGTTAACCATTGACTAGTCCAACATTTGTGAGAGACAAATTCCAACATCTGGATCATCATTTTGGACCAAGACAATAACTGTCAAGAACGCTTCTGGTGATCCCATACTGATTGACCTCGCTGAGTTTGCATTGAAAATATACATCTTACCAATCAGTAAATGCCCTAGTTGAACGGGTATTTTTGACAGTAACATCTGTGAAAACTAAACTGAGAAATTGAATAGGGATTGAGCTTTTAACATCAATCTTGAGAATCAAAGCATATCTTGAAGAAAACAAAACTTGTTGCTCATCATTTGAACCACCCATGTCAATGCTTAAATATGAGTCTGCAATATACAAGAACAAGGTTGTGGATGTAGATGAAGATCTTGATAATCTTCAACTGTGAAGACATGGAAGGACTCCACACTCATTGTGCTTCTTACAGCAAATATTGGTAGGTTATCCTATTATCACATTTTTTTAGTATATATATATATACATACAGAGATAATATTAATAAAACCATTAAAATCGTGTAGTATACTCTATGTATTAAAATATATTACTTTGAAAACTGTATCAGTCACTAAATAAAAAAATTGGGCTACTCTTATTACAAATGCACTGCTTTTAGACTGTCAGCTCGCTACTTTCAGCAATTCTGATCTGGTAACCCTGCAACCTGCCACTGTCTGTGAACAAACACACTGTAATGTTCTTTCTACAGTGTGGCTTCAATACAGAAATTTAAACTCCTGACTTTTTGTTCTCAGTTATTGCTAGTCTAATAAAGATATTCTCTATCAGCCTCATTATATCCTTATATAAACTTATATAGATATAATGTATTTTGTCTTTTCTCCAGTCTTTCAAGATTACAATTTTCAATGTTTTTAGTCTTCATAATTCATATTTCTTATCCCTGGTCATATATGAGCAAAATATTTACATAATACTGCATCATCTACATATGAATTCATATAATAAAAGTTAGCAACTTCTGGATAGCATCTAAACACATGACTGAAGGAAGAGAAGTGATATACTGGTTATACTATATTGTCTCACTGGTATACCACTCTTGGGGTTCAAAAACCCATTTAAGCAGGCGATGAGTCACAATAACGTGGCTAAAGTAAGTTGACCAGACCACACACTAGAAGGTGAAGGGACGACGACGTTTCGGTCCGTCCTGGACCATTCTCAAGTTGATTGTGAGAATGTCACAATCGACTTGAGAATGGTCCAGGACGGACCAAAACGTCGTCGTCCCTTTACCTTCTAGTGTGTGGTCTGGTCAACCCATTTAAGCTTATTGAACCACCCTTCACCGTGAGTGAGGCTATCCGCGAGGTTACCTAGCTAGGTTTCCTTGAGGTTCTAGGTTCTGGCCAGACTAAAATTTGCTTAACTTGACTAAGTGACACACTTACCATCACTGCACCATGTTGATGATAAGCCAATATTTAAAAAATATTAAAAGACAGAGTGCCATAGATTAACAATAAACAAAACTTGGTGTAGAAAATTAATTATTTCCTTACAAAAAGAGGTAGATGGTTGGCTTAAACTCTTTCTGAAAGACTCATTCTCTAACAGACTATCTCACTCAATAACACTCAATGGATTTTCTTTGTAACAAAATCTTTCATAAAATGGCCAAAATAAATTATGACCACTGAAAATTATCATAATAAAATAATTTATAATAAGCTTTAAAAGATAGGGTCCAGAATTTGTAAAATACAATGTTATAAATAAGAGATACTGTATTTGATAATAGAGTGTTCACAAAGTAAAGATATAAGGATTTTGAAAACCAAAGTGGACTTTCAACTTTTCAAATTTGTTTTCATTTTAAATGCCATACAGTACCAACTTGCATGAATTTATACATTTTTCTATGTAATTTAAATCTAAATTACAATATATAATATTTAAGTCAATTATTTCACTGAAATAATCCAAAGTGCCAGTTCATTTCATATAAGGTATGTTAAACTTTTCATTTAAATTTTTTGTAGATAATTCACGTTTTTCTGTTAATAAACTTGTAGCATGGTCAAAATATATTTGATTTGAATATATATTTCATATATATATAAATATATACAGTATATATATATATATAATATATATATATATATATATATATATATATATATATATATATATATATATATATATATATATATATATATATATATATATATATATATATATAAACATTATATATATATATATATATATATATAAACATTAGCACAAAAGTAATGCTATGCAATGTATATGTCATTAATAACATAAAACTGTACCTTAAAATATGAAAACATATAACAGATAAATTACCGGTAATTTCTTTACTTGGTGGAATCAAAATTTCTTTATTTACCTCTTAAATAAACTATCATGACAAAGAAAACCAGTACTGTTGCCTGCTATAACTTGAATTATGCTTAGTAGAAAACAGGAGGTTTATATGTACAAGATTATTACTACTAAGAACGATCAAAAAGTTGAAGTGAGATTTTTAAGATGACCTCCCCAGACTTGACTTCCTGAAGTTTGAGTTTGTAAAGTTGCGGTTGTGCTCCCGGCTCACTCTTAGATTCTTCATGAACCTGGTGGATTTTGATCTCTGTTCGCCCAAGAAATTCTGAAAATGTTCACGTCTATATTAATATGCAATGCAAAAATACTTCTTTCATCTACAATTATCAATGATATTATAATTTATGTAGTATATGGTTGATCTTTGTACAGTAAATTCCCAGTTCATTAATATAATTAAGGCAAGGCAAATTAATATATATACTGATTTGCCTTGCTGATAATGATGTAAAACATGAAATATTTAACTTAGCTGCCAGGATTTGTATTCTCTAATTATTAATCTTCTTGGGTTACGAAGGGTCACTTTCTTAACTACAGATAAACTCTATGAATGCCAATAACCAATCTATCTCAGTAACATACAGGCATTGATACCATTTTCACCAGTTATATTCATTTGCCCGTCATATTCAGGCTATAGTTTCCCCAAGTCATTTATTCAGAATTGATGAATAAGCCCCATTGGTTGGCTGCCCCTTCTTTGGCCAAACTGATGCTGTAGGTTAATAGTTCCTGGGTGGCCACCTAGAGGCATGTGTGAAGTAGAATTGTTTACAATTGCTCTGATGAGACTAGAATAAACTAGAGAATACTATATTAAAATCAGAAAACCAATTGGAACAATGAGGTGACTCGAACCAGCATTCAAGGAACTCCCAGCTGCACACCCTACCCTTGAACCATGACTTATGTAAGTTATACAACCTGGTATTTCACTGAATTCACAAGTCTAGAGGCTTATGCTGAAACCAGTCCAAGTTTTCCTGGCTGGCAGGCAAATGGGCGAGCAAGCACGTGAGCTGAATGGATGGACTGTCAGCTGGTGGGGTAGGTGGGTGACCGGAGTGGGCTGAGCAGGGCGGGTGTTAATCCTTGCTGGCAGTTTACTTGTCAGTGGGGAAGGAATGTAGCACAAAAATCAGTGGCCTTTTCTTCTTTATTATCACAAAATTAAAGTACTGTATATGTATGGGGCAATGTAACTAGCTATCGTGAGTGTGTGAGGGTGAAGGCTCAGGCTGACCTGATCTTGGTCTAGGGTCCTGAGTACTCCTCAGACAAGTATATAGAGTGCCTTGTTCTAAAGACTGCCGACTCGATGCAACTAGGCATACCAAGGTGCCCAACATGGGTGAATATTGCAGTGAACGGGTGGGTAAACAGGCAGGCAGGGTAGACGGGCTAGGTGCCTGGCATGCAGATGAGCTGGGTGGATAGGTTGCTGGATGATGGGCAAGCAGGCAGGGTGGATGTAAGGGTTGGTGTAATTACCTAAGCGTAGTTAGAGGATGAGAGATACGTTTGTGGTGTCCCGTCTTCCCAGTACTCTTTGTCATATACAGTAATGCTTTGAAACTACAGCACTGACGGTTTTGGCCTCCACTACCTTGTAACTTAACTTGTTCCAACTATCTACCACTCTGTTTGAAAAAGTGAATTTTCTTATATTTCTTTGGCAGCTTTGTTTAGTTAGTTTAAATTTATGACCTCTTGTTCTTGATGTTCCAGGTTTCAGAAATTCTACCTTATCAATTTTCTCGATTCCCGTTACTATTTTGTACGCAGTGCTTATATGGCTTCTAGTTTTGGCATATTTAATGCCTCAAACCTCTCCTCATAGCTCTTGTCTTTCAGTTCCCGGAGCCATTTAGTTTATGTCTTTGCACCTTTTCCAGGTGCAAAGACACCTTTGCACCTTTTGTTGATGTGCTTCTTAAGATATGGGCACCATACAACTGCTGAATATTCCAGCTTTGGTCTAACAAAGGTCAGGAACAATTTCTTTATTATTTCACCGTCCATGTATGGTATTTAAAAGCATATACTGTACTGCCCCAAAAACCTGAAGAGGAAGTCGGTGACTCAACAACCGATGTAAAGACACCGGGAAGAGAACCCAGTGGTCACGAAATAGGCGAAAGGGGCTACCTCAAAGATACCAAAACAGCCTCCAAAGTCAAACCTTGCCCAGCGGGTAAACCAGCATGGCAAAGTCTAGGCTCCCGCACAACTGTTTGAGCAACCGCTGAGCAACCTGAGTCCCCCCTAAAAGAGCTGAAGGCAAGACTGCAACCGGACCAATGCCGCAGAAGGGAGAGAGACGGAATCAATCTGCAAATCCAGCACAAGGCCCAGCCAAGTTTGAATCTGAGAAGGAACTAACTGGGACTTTCACCAATTTACCAGGAACCCAAACCCAAACTGGGAAAGAACCAAATCCCTGGTGAGCAGACAGGCGGACCGGCTGGGAGCCCACAAAGCTAATCATCAAGGTAGGCTAGAACCCAAACACCTAAAAGAAGCAGATAGGCCACCACAACCTGGGTAAGGCATGTGAAAGCACGAGGTGCCAGATTCAAACTGAAAGGAAGGCAATGAAAGCGGTAACCCTGATGCCTCACCACAAAACCGAGCCAGTCCCTGAGTCCAGGGACACCATCCAAGCAAGACCCCTCTGGGAAGGCCCCCCCATGAGCTCCCTGGAGAACCAACAAGTCCGAAATAAGATGTCAACTAAACAAAGCTGCCTGCAGATACTGTACAACCACAGACTCTGCAAACAGCAATGGAAAAAAGGGCAAAGGCAACCTAAGAGCCACGGGCCCAAGCAGATTCCAAAAAAAGAAGCAAGCACTGCCTGCCAACATGCGAGATGGAAAGCAAAAAACAGCGAAACCGCATTCCTTGTGATCGGCAGCTTCAACAATGCCGACGATGCAAGCACCACCGAGGGCAACGCACCAGACCCAGAGACAATCCCAAGCGCCTCCACGTCCTCCTCAAGCCAATCCACTGACAGCTCGAGCAGGTAAAAGAAACACGAGGTCTAAGCCAACAGGTTACGTGCGAGCAAGTTCTCCGTGACTAATGCAGCCGAAAGGGAAGGAACCTGCACATGAAGCTGCACCACACCAACATCCCACGGAAGGGCAGGGGTGAACAACCACGCATTGAGATGCTCAAAATTGCCCCCCCCCCCCCCCAGGGAAGCCTGCAACACCATATGAGCTTACCGTCACTCAAACATGCGGGACCGACAGAACGCATACCAAGCTTCCAACGAGAAGAGAGGGCTGTCTGCCAACCAGGAAGACTCCGGAACCTCATAATGAACCCAGTAAAGACACAATGATCCATACACATAAGAATTTGAATCCATTTTGATGGCGTAATCCGGGTCGCACAGGAAGTAAGTCACATATGGCCTCCTGCACCACATGGGGCGGTATATGGGAGGCAGAAAATTTCCGGAAAGACAGAACTGACGAACCCATGGGATCACGGAACCAAACCCGGGGAGGGCTAGAGACCAAATACAATTCGTACTAGGAGGGAGAATAAGAAAACCCCACTCCTTGTAACACCAAGCCCTACTCCGAGGGTACATAAACCCAAGCAGGGTCTAACAAGGTCCAAGGCTCCCCAAATCAATCCCTCCCCCGCCCTGGGAACCTCACCCTGAGGACCCTGGGCCGAGCCATCCTCCAAACCCTCCGCCTCTAAAGAAAAGGCAGGAGCCTCCGAAAAAGCAGGAATGAAGGGGGGCCTACTGGTCAGACCCAGGAGCTTCGGCTAGAGGACCAGGCTCGAATGCCTCCTTCTCCACTCCAAAAGGGGACTCCCCTGAAACTGACCGAGTCTCAACACCAACTAATCCTTGCTCCGACTCCGAAAACCTGAGATGCTTCGGGGCCAGAAGAAAGGGGAAAGGACCAGGATGCACAACAAAAGGGGAAGGACAAGGGGGGTGCGGACAGAACCAAAGCCGAGGCGACTAACACCCCCAAGTCCAGGTCCCTATAGCCAAAGTGGGGCAGTCTCGGGGCATCGGGGGAAGTAACCAACCTCTCATGTTGCAGCAACCAGAACCTAGCCTGCAACACTAAAGCTGCCTGCACCCGCATAAGATCACCAGTAGATTGGGTGAATTGGAGTATGTACAAGCAACAAAACTCACACGACTCCGGGTCAAAAATGTCACCGACCCTACAGGCAGCATGACGGAGGCACAACCCGTGATTGTCACCCTGAGACAAGGGAACAGAGCAACTTTCCGACGTGCACGAAGCGAGAGGTGACACAGGGGGTTGCATCCATTAGATCACAGATTTCCCGTGGGGTTTCCCAGGGCCCTTAGTCGTGGTATTCTGCTAAGGGAAGCCCAGGCAGGGTACTGCTAGCCGGCACCCAAAATTACCAAGAAAACTACTAAAGTTGAACCCCTGGGATGTGTACACTCACAGAGGCCTAGAGGAGAACCACCAAGTAAAAGTAGGGTATGACCAACCAAGTGGCAGATCCCCCCACCAGGTAGCTAAACAAAAAGAAAAAGAAAAACCCCGCAAGAGGACAACATACCCAGGCGGAACAGAGTCGGCTGCTATGTGAGGTGATAGCTAGCAGCACAGTACCCTGTGCTCCTACAAGTAACGAAAACTACCCCTACCCAGAATCAAACAGGGAAACACAGAAACCCCAGCTGACTCCAAAGGTGGTCAATTACCGAGCAGCAAAAGACGCAGCAGAGGTAGATCCCAAGGCGACTTGTGGAAGGTGGCCTTAAGCCCTAAGGGCAGAACTTATAGGGCACCTAGGGAAGGAAACCCTAGGTATGCAGCCCAAGTACTGAAGAAATTACTCCTGGTTCCCACACCGAATGTAGAGACAACACCACACCACAAGGCACAGAACTAGAACAATTTTCTGGAGCCAGAGGCACATGACATTGCCAGTGTCACATCAGCCAAAAACTGAAGAGTGGGTAGGTGGCATGAAGGTTTGGGGCTCCTCCTTCCCCTTCCTAGGGAGGGGGGGTGTTGTTGCACAGACAGCGGCACAGCAACATGGTGACGTCATGCTAGTTTAATTGTTTTCATTTGGGGAATTCTGTCCACTCGTTTGGCTCTTTTTAGTAATGTTTTCACCAGAATAGAGGTTTATTTTGGGGCACTTACCTTTCTGGGTGCTTGACTCAGTCGATGGGAGACATAGAATTCTTCCAACCACATGGGGGTTTCTATAGACCACTGCTTCTCGTGCCTCTCTGAGGGGGCCAGGTTCTGGCTCGTGGTCCCCAGTAGGCCTAGAACTCCATGCACATTGACTGATGCCAGAAATCTAATATATCCGTATCAGCCTGGACAATTCCGGGAAGCCGACGGGACTTCCCTCCAGAAAACAACCTTCAGCATCACATAAGGTGAGACAGGTGCTTGGAAGACACGTTCCATGGTACCCCCCAAGCCCAAAAGGGTTTTCCATGGCCTGTAGAGTATGTTAGCTCTACGGGAAGCCCCAGGCACTGGGGGTAACTAAGTCGGTAAGCCCTGTCTTTTGCAGACAAACTGACAATCAGAAGTTGCCGTGAAACCTTGGGGCAACAAAGGACTCCCAACACAACCTAGGCAGGCGTAATCGGAATCTAGGAAGACCTCCTCCGCCAAAAGTAAGTGAATATGCTAAAACAAAACAAAACAAAACAAAACAAAAGCCCCTAAAGCAACACACAAACAAACTGGCCGCCACAGAGAATTGTCAGCCGCCACATGTATGCAAGCTGCACTGGCCGCAGTGTGCCCCACACAGCAAAACCTTCTCCCTACCTGGGTCAAGACGGAAAGCCTAACACCCCCAGCGTACCCCAAGGATGAGAACAATGCGAAGCAACGAAGCCCTAAAATAGGAGTGAAACTCAAATGTTCCAGGGAAGATAACCCTAGAACGCAAGGAAAGTACTTATCAGGCACCTAGGGAAGGTAGCCCTAGGCACATGTATCCCTGCGTACCAGAAAGTAACAATGCGGAACAACAACCCCCTTTTGGTATACACCTGGCCACCACCACACAAAGCCATAAACACAAAAGCCAATCAATAAAGCGAGGCCAGAGGAGACTTGTTGACACCAGGCACATCAGTCAACGAACTGGGATGGTGGGCTGCTGGCTCGCCTGAATAAGATTCCCCTCCCCCCCTTCCAAGGAAGGGCGGGACACAAACGAACGTGATGATTTGTTTCTCTGTTTTTTGCGGGAGGTCTTTGGCTCTGTTTGGACGTAGGTTGAAATTTTTACCAGTTGGAGTTTTGTACTGTTTCGCCTACCTTTCTGGTGGTATTCCCGGTCAATGGCAGACATGACAATCTCTAAATGTAGAGTGCTCATATGGCCATTGCTCCCTCTACCACTCTGAGTGGACCAAGATCTGACTATGGACTCTGGTAGGCACACAGAACTCCAGGGACTGATGACACCAAACTAATATGGCACATGTCAGTTTGGATTGCTTCAGGGAACCGATGGGGCTCCAACAGAAAATAATAATAAATCAAAAGCTCACCCAATTAATCAGTATCAAAAGAAAACTTGGTGATATTACCCATCGAGATGCAGGTTTAAAGAAAGTGGTCAAATAAATGATACAAGCATTGTAAATCTGATGTTGAGCCAACCCTGCACTCAACAGGGAAATGCAGGAAACTGGATGGATTAGCTCTGGGGTTAAAACACAGTACTATTTTTTTTTCTTTGCTGAAGGAACTAAATTAAATTAATAACTGTACTTTTCTCTATAACTATAATAACTTTACCAGATTAAAAAGAGAAACTAAGCAATTCCTAATTACTGTTGTGTAACCAATTTCACTCACATTTTCTCATACTACATGTCAACCTGTGTTTTGCTGCTTTTGTGATTAAATACTATGTCTGAACTGTTAGTCGCTACAATTTCTATAATTAAGTAGTCTGCCTTTCATCATTATATATCACTAATTAATTGTAACTCATTTGATAAATTCCTTTAACAATTCAAATATGTTCAAATATGCATACTTCTTGTTCAATATTAAATGCTACCCATTTAAACTTTTAATTAAATAACCTACTAATACTAAGTTATGCCCAAAATGCTCTCTGTATTAGTGGCTTTATGTAAATTACAGTACCATGTGGCTCTATGAATACTTCACCGTTTCATATTTTAAATATACAGTACAGTACTTTATATAAATTATTATTATTATTATTATTATTATTATTATTATTATTATTATTTGAATAATTCCACAAGGGCTTTGATGAGTGCTTCCAGACGTGCCTTAGTCAACTGTACCAGGACATGGACTAGTTGACTAAGGTGCGTCTGGGAACACTCAGTGCACAGGTTCGAACCCTCATCCACAAATCCAACCCTTGTGGATTTGTTCATTTGATATATCACATAATTGTGATTTGTGTGTATATTATTATTATTATTATTATTATTATTATTATTACTATAATAACTAGGCAAGGATTTTTATATTTGTAAGACGGCTTCATTTCTAGCAATTTTGATCTACAATGTGTGATATAGCATAAAAAGAAAAAACTGAAAATAAATGAGCAAGAGAACATACCATTAGGCTTGAAATAACCCTTCTCATACACTGTAATGCAGAGAACATCCTCAGACAATGACTTAACAAGGAACTGCATGGTAGAATCCCATTTTGGATGAGGAGATACTGCTATGCTTGTGCGGTGAGCTTGTGAGCCTAAGCTTACTTCACAAAATGACTGCAGAGTTCCTGAAAACATGGGGGAAGACTGTAAATCTGAAATACAGTACTTTATATGACTGAAAAAAATATCAAACTTACACAGCACAAATATACTGTATACAGAATATTAGCAATTATTTTATTTAGAACCTTAAAGTTTGCAGATAACCTGCATTATAATTCTAATTTGATGAAGTGAGAGGTACAGATGGTCTGGGAAATTAGTGATGTAATTTAACATAGAAAAGTAAGAGCAGATATTAGACTTAGTTAGCACTTTGAGCTGCCCAGCATGCGCGTCCCAGCCCTCCGCAAGGTGGGCCTGGCGTTTCCTGTGAGCACACACCCACGCTAAAATGAGTATACCCTTTTCTTCAGTGTTCTCATGTCAATTTTCATGTTACATAGTTCAATTTGGTATCAAATTGTTCGCAATAGAATTCACCAAAAAGATATATGCATATAACATCAAAAAGCCCGGTGTACCACCCACAGCTAACCCGAAAATCGCCCGAGCGTTACTCACAAGCGCCCAACCACACTAAAATGTGTATACTCTTTTTAGTTTTCTCATGTCAATTTTTGTCTTACATTGTTCATTTTGGTATCAAATTGTTCACAATAAAATCCTCTAAAGGGATATATGCATATTAGGTAAAACAAGTAGGAGTGCAACCACAGCAAATAAGAAAATCGGCCAAGAGTTACCCGTGAGAAAGCACCCATCCACACACTCGCAACACCCACACTCAAATGTGTGTGTACTCTTTTTCACTTTGATCACCTCAATTTTCATGTTATGTCATTCATTTTGGTACCAAATTGTTCGCAATAGAATGCATTTTTCTTACCTTGTATGGTCTGTTTTGTTACGCCTACCTTTCTGAGTGCCTATCTTGAGGTTATCTTAAGATGATTTCGGGGCTTAGCATCCCCGCGGCCCAGTCCTCGACTAGGCCTCCTTTTAGTTACATACTCCCAGGAAGTAGCCCGTAGTAGCTGTAACTCCCAGGTATCTATTTACTTCTAGGTAACAGGAGCATCAGGGTGAAAGAAATACTGCCCATTTGTTTCCGCCTCCACTGGGGATCGAACCCAGAACCTCAGGACTACGAATCCGAAGCACTGTCCTCTCAGCTGTCAGGCCCCCCTAACCCTGGTCAATGGCAAATAAGGTAAACCACCAACCACAGGGGGAATTTTCCAGGACCATTGCTCCCTGCACCTCTCTGAGGGGGGGGAGGGGGGCAGGTTCTGGCTCATAGTCCCCGGTAGGCAGAATTCCACTGACTAAAGCCCTGGTCTAATATATTGCATATTAGCCCGATAGCTCCAGGGAGCTGTAGGGGCTTCCCCACAGGAAGGCTAGAAACAGAACCTTAAATAATAAACTAAAAAGGGAGGGGGGGGGGAATGAAGAGAGGACATCATTTCCTTACTCTGTTCATCTGTGTGCATCTAATAGTAATTAGGGTAGCAAGCCATTCCTGATCCATCTCACACCAAGCACAGCTCTGTTTTCACCTTGCATCTTGTCTAACTAAACTTGTTGGTCTACCCAGATCATTCAAGACTTGCTACAGATAACCAGATTTGTTACCCCCAGACCACAGTAAGAAGCAGAAGTGTGAAGTCAGACTCAATTCCTAAAGGTGCCCTAACATTTCCACATTACAACCACTGGACGGGTAATAGCTAGCAATTCCAGTGAACTACTATTGCACACGAACTGGGCCAAGCCTTATTCTGTAATTAGCTAAGTGTAGTTACAGGATAAGAGCTATGCTCGTGATGTCCTGTCTTCCCAGCACTGTCATATAACGCTTTGAAATTACTGATGGTTTTGGCCTCCACCCCCTTCTCACCTAACATGTTCCAACCGTCTACCACTGTTTACAAAAGTGAATTTTCTTATATTGTCCGGCAGCTTTGTTTCGTTAGTTTAAATCTATGACCTCTTGTTCTTGAAGTTCCAGGTCTCAGGAATTCTTCCCTATCAATTTTATAGATTCCTGTTACTATTTTGTACGTAGTGATCATATCGCCTCTTTTTCTTCTATCTTCTAGTTTTTGCCTATCTAACCTCTGCTTGTAGCTCTTGTCCTTCAGTTCTGGGAGCCACTTAGTGGCATGTCTTTGCACCTTTTCCAGGTTGTTGATGTACTTCTTAAGATATGGGCACCATACAACTGCTACATATTCCAGCTTTGGTCTAACAAAAGTCGTGAACAGTTTCTTTAGTGTTTCTCCATCCATGTATTTAAAAGCAATTCTGAAGTTAGAAAGTGTAGCACAGGCTCCTTGCACAATGTTCTTAATGTGGTCCTCAGGTGACAGTTTTCTATTTAGAACCATCCCTAGATCCCTTTCATTGTCAGAATTTTTTAAAGATTTCTCACATAATTTATAGGTTGTGTGGGGTCTATGTTCTCCAATTCCACATTCCATAACATGGCATTTATTCACATTAAATTCCATTTGTCAAGTGTCGCTCCATATACTTATTTTATCCAGGTCTTCTTGAAGGGCATGACAATCATCTAGGTTTCTTACCTTCCCTATTATCTTAGTATCATCAGCAAACATGTTCATGTAATTCTGTATTTCATCTGGTAGATCGTTTATGTAGACAATGAACATTACCGGTGCAAGAACTGAACCTTGTGGTACTCCACTTGTGACATTCCTCATAAATTGCACAAATTGCACACTCATAAATTGACATTGCACTGTGAGGTGCATAAAATGTTTTAAAGCAGTAGAAGAATGAATCAGCTCTAAAAGATAATTCAAACGTGATAATTAATTCAGTGATAATCCATTTATCACTGGAAACAAATTTTCTTTCATTTTGTAAAAAATCGTTACAAGAAAAATTATTTGTGTGTGTTTGGCTGACCCATGATCCCCATGCATCCAGATAAGGAATAGTCTGTGGTATTGTAATTCATTAACTCTAAGCTGATTAGACAAAGTAAAATCCTTACTGAGGAAAGAGAGATATTTGGATGGAAAGACATGCAGAGAAAAGCATTAATGCCTCTCATTATTATTGTAGAGACTTTATGAAATATTTGTTGGTTTATTTATTATATGATAAATTATATATTTTGAAGCTTAATTAAGAATACTTAGATTATTTACACATTAAAGTTCTAATTTCTATATATAAAGCATTAATTTAATATATATATTACTTTAAACAGCCAATATATTCAGCATGCACATGCATTCACCTACAATACAACATGATATCTGGTAGTGAAGTTAGTTATGGCCAACCAAAATTCTTTATCTACTCACCATTTGTATTGTGAATGTTGATGCTACATTACTACTTACCTAAGAAGCTGAAATTCCTGTATCAGCTAAGTCTAAGTCAATAATAAGGTAAGATTTAATATAAATAAAGTCCTTACTTTATTATGATTGTTAATGTGTATAATAACAAAGAGACTCCTGAAGTAAGTGTAACAAAAATTAAGAGAGAGCAAGCATGCAAATACTCTAATATAAAGTAAAGTAAACCTTTTCAGACAAATGTTCATGGTGAATATTTTCATAAAGGATGATTTAAGCATTAAAATTAATACATGGACAAATACCAAGATGACATTTCATCCTGTAAGAGACTTTCTAAAAACCATTAACTAAAGAAGTTATTATCAAATAAAAACCTCTCCCATTGTTTTGATTATCTATATACAGTACTTGTCAGCAATTTTAGCAAACTTCCTTAAGAGAGTTAAACTTAAATGAGTCTACTATCATAATAAGACTAAGAAGTCTCCTTGTGATTATAATTAACAAGATTAGCTTATGAAGTACAGTATAGCTGTTACTCACAACATTAAAATCTAAACTACCTTTGCCCCAGGAATCAAGCTTAGTTCCGCTGAGTATGTGTGTACGGAGGATTCCCTGTGGTCGTCTTTCTCGAACTATGGAATAGCATGCAGGTTAGTTTAAGATTAGACTAAAATAAAGGAGCCGAAGTTATTAATGCCATATCTGGTTCAGTCACATGCCAAAATAAAAAAAAATAGAGGCCTGAGGAAAAAAGGAAGAAATTAATAATCTATAAATATAGATGATTAATTTAAGGAAATATTGTACTCTACTCTATATGGATTATTTCTTGAAAGGAAATAGAGAAAAAATACTTTTCATTGAAAGAATAAAATAAGTAAGCACATTAAGGTCCAGGGGTCAGATTCACGAAGCAGTTAGGCAAGCACGTATGAACCTGTCCGTCTTTTTTCAATCTTTGTCAGCTTTGTTTACAATTATTAAACAGTTAATGAGCTCCGAAGCACCAGGAGGCTGTTTACAACAATTACAGTAGATTGGGAAGTTCTCATGCTTGTAAACTGTTTAATAAATGTAACCAAAGCCGTCAAAGATTGAAGAAAGATGTACACGTTCGTAAATACTTGCGTAGCTGCTTTGTGAATCTGACCCCAGGTGAGATGCACATTTACATTGCTTCCCCATACTAAAAAATAAGTAATGGGTGTAGGAGCTCTACATACATAGCCTTATATTAATCAAATGTGCAATCATGCAGTCACCTTAAAATATTTGTAAGCTGTATTTTGATAATTATGAGCAGTAGTATGTTAAAGTGAACTAAAGCATAGAAATTAAGAGTTAATACAATTAGCAGGTAATGATGAATGGCACCATATCATAACATCCCTATGTGGGAGTATGAGACTTGCAATATTGTAAGATAATAACCTATTAATATAATGCGGTAATAAGCAGTACATGTAATTTGTTTTGTCGGGAATAAGCAGCCTGTGTAATTACTTAGGTGTAGTTATAGGATGAGAGCTACACTTATGTTGTCCTGTCTTCCCAGCACTCTTTGTCATATAATACTTTGAAACTACTGACGGTTTTGGCTTCCACCACCTTGTTACCTAATTTGTTCCAACCATCTACCACTGTGCTTAAGTGAATTTTCTTATATTTCTTCAGCAGCTTTTTTTAGTTACATGTAATTTAAATATATGACCGCATGTTCTTAAAGTTCCAGGTCTCGGGAATTCTTCCCTATTAATTTTGTCGACTGTTACTATTTTGTAGCCGAGAGGAGGACCACAGGTGGGAGATCAGCCACCTGATCACCATAGAGATGGTGAAAAACGTGCATCAGAAACTCCAGATGCGAAGATTGGAGAAGGCAGAACCAGCAGGTTATGTCACTGGACCAATCTTCTGAAAGAGGCAGAGCTGTAGGAAAATGGCCATGTTCAGACACTGAACAAGCAGTGCCTGAAACCAAGGCTGGGCCAGCCACCTGGGAGCTACAATGATTATCCTCCCCTTCCCTGTAGGACTTCAATTTTGAATCTTGCGAGAGCAAGAGCATGACCGGCTGGGTGGATAGCGCTTCGGATTCGTAGTCCTGAGGTTCCGGGTTCGATCCCCGGTGGAGGGGGAGACAAATGGGCAAAAATGTTCCTTTCACCCTAATGCCCCTGTTACCTAGCAGTAAATAGGTACCTGGGAGTTAGACAGCTACTACGGGCTGCTTCCTGGGGATGTAACAAAAAGGAGGCCTGGTCGAGGACTGGGCCACAGGGACGCTAAGCCCTGAAATCATCTCAAGATAACCGGGGTGAAGAGGTATTAAAAACCTCCACTTTGACCAGTCCAAATGAAAGGTATCTACTGTGAGAGCCTCACAGTTGGGAAATGGCCCTGCATCACTGTGACCAAGCCAATGCAAAGAGGTCCACGTCTGGCACAGCCAAGGGAAGGAGTTAGCATCGACAGTCCACTCCATGGGGATGGGATGGAATCGAGAAAAACCTTTAGCCATGACGTTCAACAGAGGTGAATGGACGTGGATGTCATGGAGAGCCAAATCCCGAGAAATCAGATAAGGAGCTACATGGAGATTCGTGCTCCAAAGAGACAGGGATCAAATAGAATCCCTCCAGTTGAGACAATGAACCAAGGAAAAACAGTCTGAATGAAGTCAGATTACAGAGCTCGGAGAGATCTGAGAAGGACAGGGGCATGGCATGAGTAGGCAGGGAGAGGACTGAGTGATGGTGAGGGTTGAGAAGGTTTTGGAGGGAGGGCAAAGGTAGGTTGGAGGTGCATGGAGGTAGGCAATGGGTAAGGAGAGTTTAACAGTCCAGTACTTTCCCATCTTCCTACCTGCCACCCACCCCTTCACCTGCTCACCTGAACCTGGCCACACACCCACTTACCTGCTCGCCAACCTAAGTGCCTGCCTGCCTGCCCGCCCACTCACGTGCCAGCCATCCATCCATCCAACTCACTTGCCTTCCAGCCTGCCTGTCCACCCACTTATCCTGCCCACCTACCAGCCAGCCAGCAAACCAGTCAACAAGCTAACCAGTCAACAAGCTAACCAGTCAACAAGCTAACCAGTCAACAAGCTAACCAATCAACAAGCTAACCAGTCAACAAGCTAACCAGTCAACAAGCTAACCAGTCAACAAGCCAGCCAGTCAGCCAACAAGCCAGCCAGCCAACAAGCTAAATAGCCAACCAGCTAACCAGCTATCCACCCAACAAGCTAACCACCCAGCCAACAAGCTAACCAGCCAGCCAACAAGCTAACCAGCCAGCCAACAAGCTAACCAGCCATCCAGCTAAGAAGCCAATCAGCCAGCCAGCCAATAAGCTAACCAGCCAGTTAGCCAATAAGCTAACCAGCCAGCCAGCCAACATGCTAACCAGTCAATAAGCTAACCAGTCAGCCAGCCAACAAGCTAAGCAGCCAGCCAGCCAACAAGCTAGCCAGCCAGCCAGCTAACCAGCCAACAAGCCAACCAGCCAGTCAGCCAGCCAACAAGCTAATCTGCCAGTCAGCCAGCCAACAAGCTAATCAGCCAGTCAGCCAGCCAACAAGCTAATCAGCCAGTCAGCCAGCCAACAAGCTAATCAGCCAGTCAGCCAGCCAACAAGCTAACCAGTCATCCAGCAAACAAGCTAACCAGCCAGGTAACCAGCCAACAAGCTAACCAGTCAGCCAGCCAGCTAACCAGCCAGCCAACAAGCTGGCTGTTGGCTGTGTATGTTTAGGGGTGACCCTGGACATCATGGGGGTGAATTCTGCCCGGGTTAAATATGAGTTCTTAGTGATTATTATTATATATATATACTGTGTATATATATATATATATATATATATATATATATATATATATATATATATATATATATATATATATATATGTCGTACCTAGTAGCCAGAACGCACTTCTCAGCCTACTATGCAAGGCCCGATTTGCCTAATAAGGCAAGTTTTCCTGAATTAATATATTTTCTCTAATTTTTTTCTTATGAAATGATAAAGCTACCCATTTCATTATGTATGAGGTCAATTTTTTTTATTGGAGTTAAAATTAACGTAGATATATGACCGAACCTAACCAACCCTACCTAACCTAACCTAACCTATCATTATAGGTTAGGTTAGGTTAGGTAGCCGAAAAAGTTAGGTTAGGCTAGGTTAGGTAGTCGAAAAACAATTAATTCATGAAAACTTGACTTATCAGGCAAATCGGGCCTTGCATAGTAGGCTGAGAAGTGCGTTCTGGCTACTAGGTACGACATATATATATATATATATGTCGTACCTAGTAGCCAAAACGTACTTGTCAGCCTACTATGCAAGGCCCGATTTGCCTAATAAGCCAAGTTTTCACGAATTAATTGTTTTTCGACTACCTAACCTACCTAACCTAACCTAACCTAACTTTTTCGGCTACCTAACCTAACCTAACCTATAAAGATAGATTAGGTTGGGTTAGGTAGGGTTGGTTAGGTTCGGTCATATATCTACGTTAATTTTAACTCTAATAAAAAAAAATTGACCTCATACATAATGAAATGGGTAGCTTTATCATTTCATAAGAGAAATTTTTGAGAAAATATAATAATTCATGAAAACTTGGCTTATTAGGCAATTCGGGCCTTGCATAGTAGGCTGAGAAGTGCGTTCTGGCTACTAGGTACGACATATATATATATATATATATATATATATATATATATATATATATATATATATATATATATATATATATATATATATATATATATATATATATATATATCTTCATCTTACTTTCAATTTATTTTTAGTCCATTCTCTGATGGTGCTTAAATAATGCCTTTATCTTTGGATATATATTGCCTTACCAAAGCACTATATAACATTGTTGTACAATGAATTGTCAACATATTTTTAATTTCTTCTTCTTCCTAGAGCCTGACATTATGACTGTTAACACTCATTGATCACTTCTGTACTGAAAGTTAGAGTAGAAATGTGAAGAAATATATCTTACCTAACAAGCAACAAAAACAAAATAATAGTTTTATAAAGTGCAACATTTTAAGAGTAACAAGACAGTGTCATACATGGGTTATGAATCTTATACAGTATATACTTAATGATAATATTTTACAAATATCTTAATTATCTTTTAAATATTGTATAGTCTGTTTTCTTAAGTATGCTGTTTATCAATTTAAAGACAGTGAAAAAATAAGCGAAGAACAGCATGATACAGTACAGATCAGTAATTAGTAAGGAAGCAAGAAAGAATTTTGAAAAATATTAACACTGATGATATCTCTGCACTTTATATACTGTACTTTCAATTTGAAACAAATAATTTCTCTATTTTAAAAGTGAAATATTCATATTTTCTGTCATTTATACTTTCTCACATAACCTGTGCTCAGTAACCAATTATATATATATTTTTTATGAAATTATGTCTAAACATAGGTTAATAAACAGTGTTAACAGCTTCCTTAAATGCCATGCAAAAAGCATGCTCCATAAGACTGCACTATGGACTCATGCTACACAGTACTGGTGCGAGTACATGCACTACTAGTCCTGGACTCAGGCATGCTGCTGTATTGTCACTTTTAATGGTAAGTGCTTCTTCTTACCCTCACTTTGTCTCTCACTTAAGGAGACTCCTGCCATGACGGTCACTAATACTCGGCCCATTATGCTCATGTCTTTCTCTTCTTTAAATCAAATAAATTAGATTATTATAAATATATACATAGTTAAAGGCTTAGTATGCAGATATAAATATATATATTAATATAAAATTAATATTAATTATAAATACAAATAAAATATTTATCCAATAAACTAGATGCTGTAAAAAGAGAAAATGCATGTTTATGGTCAAATTTTATAAATTTATTAAAATTATGAGCATGAAGTTTATACAAGGCACATTAATACTGTATAGATAAATAAGCATCATAAAAATAACAAATATAAACACTATAGTCTATTAACATGAAAAGAAACATGATGCAATGATAGCTACACAACTATGTATTCATAACAACTAAACTAACAAGTATTACGTAGCATCTCCCTCACCCATCTCGGTAAGTAAACTTAGCTCAGTGTGGGAGGCATACATACCCATGGCACAATGGTCAGCTCAGAACATGCTGTACTGGTAAATACCACATCAACGACTTGGCCCAATTTTAACAAAGAGCCTAATTTTGACAGATGAAAGTGGTCTTGCCAGATAAGAGCTGTACAAGAACCTGGTTTTGGTAGATTGGAACCTAATCTTGACAGATAACCTATATTTGACAGACATAAGCCAGGTTTTGTCCAAGAACGTAGGTCTAGAAAATAATTCTGGCCATGTCAGATAAAGTAATTTTAGCAGATACAAGACATACTTTTAGTATATAAAAAATACATAGGAAATAAATGAAAGGCCTAGTTTTGGTTTATGAAATAAAAGAAAGGCCCAGTTTTGGCAGACTATGAGATACCTCTTATATAAGTACTGCATTCGCAAAGTTACACAATTACATGTATTAATGTTATACATCTTTATTCAAGTTTTTTGTTTACGCAAGTGATAAGAGAATTGAATAAGGCCTTAAAGCAGTTGGGCAATGAGCCAGTCTGTTCAAATGACTAATGATCATTGCTTTTGTAGTCTTGACTCTAGTTAGGTTTTGTGTCCTGGAAAGAATTTTGGATAGTTACGTATTTACATGGAGTCTGGGTAGCAATTTGGCTAACTGAATTGTAAATTATATTACTTGAGGTTAATTTATCCAAAGAAATTTTGGATAAATTGAAAAATATGTTATTGAGCCTTGACAGTACTTGGGGGATCATTGGGTTTATATACTGTGTTACTCTTGTGGTGTGCTGGTTAACACAATATAATAAACAAACTGTGCAGCCGAGCTGAGCTACACACTGTGGGTTATATTCCTGGCATCTCTTGACATGGGTAAGCTGGCAGTGAGCAGTGAAAATGACCAATATAGGTCTTTTTATATAAAAATGGAGATAGGGAGGATGCTTTAAACTATGGACTAGTATCTGTGACAGGGTGTTAGCAAAGATACTTGAAAAGGCAATCAGATTCTCATGACTAAACCACCTGGAAAGTAATAACATGCTAATCAATATACAGTTTGGGGATCTGAGTAGGGAAGTCATGTGTATCAAAACCTTGTATGTTTCTATGGTAGTGTGACTGCTATAGTACAGGAAATTAATAAAGCGAGTAGATGCAACATTCTTCGACTTGAAAAATGCTTTTGACAATGTGACACACACAAAATTGCTTTGGAAGCTGGAGCACCTGCGAGGCTTACAAGAATGGCTATTGGAATGAATAAAAGATTTTTTATTGGAAAGATGAGGGGGGGTACTATTAGATAAGAGGAAGATTATCAGAATTAGAGGAAGATTATCAGATTGAAGGACAGTAACTATTGAGGTATCACAGGGAATGGTGCTAGCCACAATTGTTTATAATCTACATCAATAACCTGCCAATAAAACCAGCGTTGAATGTAATGAAACGCCATTTTCTGGGCGAGTCCCGGAGGCTCCCCGGAGCTATCCCAGGCTGATATGCTAATGTCAGACTTTGGCATCAGTCATGTGTATGGAGTTCTTAGGCCTACCGGGGACCACGGCCAGAACCGGGCCCCCTCAGAGAGGCAAGGGGAGCAATGGCCTATAGAAGCCCCCGTGTTAGTGGAAGCATTCTATGTCTGCCATCGACCGGAACAGGCACCCAGAAAGGTAAGCGCCCCAAAACAAACCCCTATTCTGGTTAAAATTGCTACCTAAAACCGAACTAGTGGATAGAACTCCCCAACCGAAAACAAGCAAACTAGTGTGACGTCACACACTGCCGCGCCGCTGTCTGCGCAGCTCCCCCCTCCCCGGGAGGGGGAAGGGGGAGCCCCAGACCCCCCGCGCCGGCTACCCACACCTCAGTTCTTGAGGCTGGATGTCAAAAACGCGAAAAACCGCCGACCGGAGGGAGGGAGGGATGCCGGGGAGCCTCCGGGACTCGCCCAGAAAATGGCGTTTCATTACATTCAACGCTGGTTTTCTGGGGGAAGCCCCGTCGGCTCCCCGGAGCTAACTACCCACAGACAGAAAAGAGGGACTTACCCGGGAGGCGGTCGTCGCTCACCCCTCAACTCGAAGCCGAGACAACTGGCTGCAACCGCCGATCACAAAACATGATGCACCCCCGGCCAGACCAACCAAGCATCAACCACCCATGGACCCCTCCGGAATGCAGCAGTCTCATTCTTCGCCAGAAAAGAAGGAGACGGCTGCAAACGAACAAAACTATCACCACGACCAAAAGAGCAGAAACCCCTGCGCCGGAGGAGAGCATGAAGCTCCCCTACCCGACCCCCAGAGGCCAAAGCCAACAAGAAAAGTGCCTTGGAAAAACAATCCTGGACCGAAGGGGCCACAACGAAACGAGGAGATGAAAGGAAAGCGAGCACTCTGTCCAAAGACCAGGACGGCTCAGGCGACGCATGAGCAGGCCGGAGGTGAAACAATGCACGAGACAGCTTGCGAAACGGCGCAGACGTAACATCGATACCGAAAGCAAGCTGAAGCGGCTCCGCCAGCGCCGCACGATACGAAGCGACAGTGTTAGGCATAAGATGACGGTCCTCAAACAACCACGAGAGGAAGGACAAGACCACCCGAACAGACAAGGAGCTAACACGACGAAGACGCAAAAAGAAACGGAAGGACCGCCAGGAAAACTGCATACTGCCGCCGAGAAGAAGCCCTCAGGTGGGACACCAACAAGGAGGCCACCTGATCACCATAGAGATGATGATAGACTCTAGTCAAAAAAACCATATGCGAAGACTCGAGGAGAAGATCGAACCAGCTACGTGACGTACCGGCCCGATCTGCTGAAAGAGGCGGAGCCGCGGGAAAAACCCTCGGGTTCGGACACCGAGCAACCAGCGCCTGAAACCAAGGCTGGGCCGGCCACCAAGGGGCCAGAAGGACAACTCTCCCCCGGGAAGTCTCTAAGCGAGTCAGGACCTGGAGCAACAGCCGAACCGGGGGAAAGAGATACTGGAACCCCCACCTCGTCCAGTCGAGCCGAAAGGCATCGACCCCGACGACCTCGCAATCGGGGAAGGGCGCCGCATAAACGGGAAGACGCCTCGACCACGCCGACGCGAAGAGGTCCACCTCGGGGCGCCCGAACGTCTGGCAAAGCCAAAGGAAGGACTCGTCGTCGACCGTCCACTCCGTGGAGAGAGGAACGAAGCGAGACAGGGCATCGGCCAAGACGTTGGACACGCCCCGTACGTGAACCGCCAGGAGACCCAAACCCCGAGAACGCAGCAGACGAGTCACCCGAAGCGACCAACCCCAAAGAGACAAGGACCGCATCGAACCCCCGCGGTTCAGGCAATGAACCACCGGAGAGCAGTCCGAATGGAGCCGAATCGTCGATCCGCGGGCCACCCGAATCCTCCCCAGAGCAAACCACACTGCCGCGAACTCCCGCACCGTACTGTGAGCTCGACGGAAGGACGGATCCCAACGCCCCTGGCCGGCCTGGTGAGCACTGGTCACAAAACCCCAGCCGAGACGACGCATCCGTGTACACATCGAGCGAGGGCTCGGGTAGGCGCCAAGGCACTGAACCCCGAAAAACCCGAAGAGGAAACCGGTGACGCAGCAACCGACGCAAGTCCCCCGGGGGTCGAACTCTGCGATCGCGAGAGAGGCGGAAGGGGGAACCCCGAAGGAACCAGAACAGCCGTCGAAGCCAAACCCGACCCGGCGGGTAGACCACCATCGCGAAGTTCAGGCTCCCGCACAGCCCCTCGAGCAACCGCCATGTGACCCGAGGGCCCTCCAGAAACAGACGAAGGCGGGACTGCAGCCGCAGGAGAGACTCCGGAGGGAGAGACAAGGAGGCGGTTCGAGAGTCCCACACGAGACCCAGCCATGTCCGAACCTGAGAGGGAACCAGATGGGACTTCCTCCAGTTCACCAAGAACCCGAACCCGGCGAGCTGGGAAAGAACCAAATCCCTGGCTAGCAAGCAAGCTGACTGGCTGGGAGCCCAAACCAGCCAGTCGTCGAGGTAGGCCAACACTCGAACACCTAGGAGACGCAAACGAGCCACCACAACCCGTGTAAGGCGTGTGAACACGCGAGGTGCCAGGTTCAACCCGAACGGGAGACAACGAAAGCGGTAACTCAGACGCCCCACTACAAAACCGAGCCAGTCCCTGAACCGCGGATGAATCGGGACATGCCAATAAGCGTCCCAGAGTTCCAGGGACACCATCCAAGCTCCCGGCTCCAAGAGGAGCCGAACCTGAGACAGTGTAGTCATCCGAAAGGAGGGGCAATGAACCCAGGGGTTCAGACGGGACAAGTCCAGAATGAACCGCAGGTCCGCGCAGTCCCGTTTCGGAACCGGAAACAGACGGGAAACCCATCTGAGGGACGACGTCGTTTCGACGACGCCCAAGCGTACCCACTCCAAGACGACTCGACAGAGCGCAGGGGAAGAAGCCTGCCCTGCCAGCCCCGACCCCCCAAAGCGGGGAGGGGCCACCCAACGCCACCGCAGGCCGCGAGACACGACCCGAAAGGCCCACGAATCGTGGGACCAGGCGCGGGCGAACAGCGCAAGCCGCCCCCCCATCGCCCCGTCAAAGGGGCAAACCGCGAAAGGGCCGGCGACCCCTACGAGACCCAGAACCCCGCACAGCGCGAACACCGCGCCGACCAGACGAGGGAGGATCCGCAGGAGGAGCCAACCCCAAACCTGACACCAGAGGCCTACCACGACGAGAGGAACCCCGAGCCCTGGCACGACCTTTCCGGGAAGACCCACCCCGGGACCCCCGGAAAACCAACAAGTCCGACATCGGACGACAAGCCGCCGACGCAGCCTGAATAAACTGCGCCACGGCCGACTCCCCAAACAGGAGAGGACAAAAAGGTGAAGAACGCCTAAGAGCCAGAGCCCAAGCAGATCCCATGGAGGAACCCAGCACCGCCTGCCGACACGCGAGACGGGAAGCATAGAACAGGGAAACCGCATCCCGCAAAATCGGCGTGAACAGCTTCAACAAGGCAGCCGACAAACGCGCAGCCGAGGACAAGGTGCCGGACCCCGGGACGGACCCAAGCGTCCCCACATCCTCCACGAGCCAATCCGAAGACAGCTCCAGGAGGGAAAAGAACCGCAAGGCCGAACACAAAAGGCCCCGAGCGCGCAAGTCCTCCGCCACGAGCGCCGCCGAAAGGGAGGGAACCTGCACATGGAGCTGAATAACGCCCACATCGCGGGGAAGGGCAGGGGCAAACAAGCACTCATTCAGGTACTCAAGTTCACCCTCCAGGAAAACCTGAAGCACCGTGGAAGCTTCCCGCCACTCCAGCGCGCGGGAACGACAGAAGGAATGCCAGGAATCCAGACCAAACAAGGGGCAGTCTGCTAGCCAGGACGACTCCGGAACCTCGTAACGGAGCCAGAAAGGGAACGAAGTCCCAAGCCTGAACGTGGACGGATCCATTTCCGAGGCATAATCCGGGTCACGCAGGAGGTAAGCTGCAAAGGCCGCTCGCACCACACCAGGTTGGATGCGATAAGCCGAAAACCTCCGGAAGGACGGAACCGACGTACCCGGGGGAACACGGAACCGTACCCGGGGAGGGGCCTACACCAAATCCAACTTGTACGCAGAGGGGGGGAAAGAAAACCCCACTCCTTGTAACAATAAGCCCCGCTCAGTGGGAAGAAAAACCCAGGCGGGGTCCAGTGGGGCCCAAGGCCCCCAAGTCAGCCCCTCCCCAGCCTCGAGGTCCGTCACCACAGGACCCGAGGCCGAGTCCTCTCCCCAAGCCCCGACCCCACAAGACAAGGACGGAGCAGCCGGAAAAGCTGGAGGAAGAGGGGCCCACTGGTCAGACCCTGAAGCTTCGGCCGGGAGACAAGACTCGAATGCCTCTGCCGCCCCCCCGGAAGGGGCAACCCCCGAAGCTGCCCGAGTCTCGAGATCAAGTAACCCCTGCTCCGACCCCGAAACCCTCAGACGCTTCGGGGCCAGAAGCAGGGGCGGGGGACCAGAACGAACAGAAGGGGAAGGACGAGGAGGTGCGGACTGAACCAGGATCGAAGCGACCCCCACCCCCAAGTCCGGGTCTCGAAAAGCAAAGAGGGGCAGCCCCGGGGCATCCGGGGAAGCAACCAACCGAGCGCGTTGCAACAGACGAAACCTAGACTGCAACGCACGTGCCGCCTGTACCCGAATAGAATCAGAGGATTGGGTAAATTGAGTCACAAGCAAGCAGCAACACTCACAGGACTCAGGGTCGAAAGTATCACCGACCCAACAGGCAGCGTGGCAGAGGCAAAAACAATGAGGGTCACCCTGAGACAAGGGGACCGAGCAACCCTCAAACTCGCACACAGCGAGTGGGGACTCCGGGGTCACATCCATCGGACCCACGCGCCCCCTAGGGGATTCCCAGGGTCCTGAGCGTTTACTTTAAGAGGACTCGCGCTCAGGTAGTCCAAGGCAGGGTGCTGCAAACCGGCGCCCAAAACTACCAAGCAAACTTCTAAAGCTGAACCCCAGGGACGTGTACACTCACGGGGACCTAGCAGGGGGCGCCACCGATGAGAACAGTGGAAGGGCAAAAACAAACTGAATAAAATGACAGAACCCCCCACCAGGCAAAAACAAAAAGAAAAACAAAACCCCGCAAGAGGACAGCGAACCCCAAGGAACAGAGCCGGCCGCAATGTCGGGAAATACAAGCTGAGCAGCACCCTGCGCCCCTACCAGTGCAAACTGCCTCTTACCTGCCGGTAACAAGGCAGAACAGAACACCCAAGAGCCCAACAGGCGGCCGAAAAACCGAAAGGTAAAACGGACCAGCAGAGGCAAACCCCGAGGAGCCTGTGGAAGGTGGCCCCAAGCCCCAAGGGCAGTACTTACAGGGCACCTAGGGAAGGCAGCCCTAGGCGCATGCAGCCCAAGTACTGAAGATAACTCCTGGCTCTCGCACCCACAAAACTAACACCACACGCAAAGCACAGTGCAGTAGCGACACCGGAGCCAGAGCACACGACCATCGCCTATAGCATCAGCCTCAAGAACTGAGGTGTGGGTAGCCGGCGCGGGGGGTCTGGGGCTCCCCCTTCCCCCTCCCGGGGAGGGGGGA
This sequence comes from Procambarus clarkii, assembly GCF_040958095.1. NCBI lineage: Eukaryota > Metazoa > Arthropoda > Malacostraca > Decapoda > Cambaridae > Procambarus > Procambarus clarkii. The sequence continues at coordinate 17,417,576 of NC_091156.1, forward strand.
GCTGCGCAGACAGCGGCGCGGCAGTGTGTGACGTCACACTAGTTTGCTTGTTTTCGGTTGGGGAGTTCTATCCACTAGTTCGGTTTTAGGTAGCAATTTTAACCAGAATAGGGGTTTGTTTTGGGGCGCTTACCTTTCTGGGTGCCTGTTCCGGTCGATGGCAGACATAGAATGCTTCCACTAACACGGGGGCTTCTATAGGCCATTGCTCCCCTTGCCTCTCTGAGGGGGCCCGGTTCTGGCCGTGGTCCCCGGTAGGCCTAAGAACTCCATACACATGACTGATGCCAAAGTCTGACATTAGCATATCAGCCTGGGATAGCTCCGGGGAGCCGACGGGGCTCCCCCCAGAAAATAGTTATAATGAATATGCTCATCAAGAATGTGAAAACGGTCAAATAAATCAAGGATCTAAAAGACTGTGGTATACTTTAACATGAGCTAGACAGGCAAGCAACGGAAATGAACAACTGCTGATGGAATTTAATGTACAGAGATATTATGTAATGGAATGGGCAATGAGTGGATAGAAGCCTCATTTTATCTCCAGTATATGCAACAGGATTCTAATGAAGTTGGATAGTGAATTGGATCTTGGGGTGACTGTTAAAATAAATATGTTCTGTAATCACATAATTGCATAAATGGCAAAGTGTGAGCCCTAAGTAGTGTTAGCTGTCTTTCAAGCAGTGTTTAGGTGATGTACATGGAAGGTGTGTTGTTGTTGTTGTTGGAAAAATTGCTTTCTCCAAGTTCAAAATTTGGAAAGTCAGCAGTAGTGTAGTACCCAAATGTAAACATTTTCAGTAGTGTTGAATGTAATGAAATGCCACTTTCAGGGAGGCACATCAGTAACTCCTCTGTGCTTGTGACACTGGCACTCCAGGGAGATTATCAAAACACCAGGCTCCTGTGACACTGTTCATTGGAAGCAACATTTTCCATAATTTTGTCTCTTCATGAAAAACTCAAAACGAATTCACAAACCACTTAACCTTCCTGTAGGAAACATTTCAAGTTCACAGAAATATGAAACAAAAACTCTAAACTAGTAAAATATTTGTGATAACCGTGCCTTGGAACTAGGCGACGGACTACAAGGATTAACTGACACCTTGTGACGATCATTTGTTGTCTGCAGATAATACTGAACAGCACCCACCAGGTATAGCCTTTGATGAACTCCAGGTTGAATAAACCAAGCCTCTATGATTAACAGACTATGACAAAATAGCCAAAGAATTGTTCTTTGGTAATAAAAAATTACATACAGTATTGCTAAATCTATTAAAGCTTGTCTAACTATTGCAAGTAGTGTAATACAATTTGCCTCTTATTGTATTCAAACTATTTATGTAAGTGCAGTTCTATATTTTCTATTTATAAAGAAAATACTTCCATAACTGAATGCCTTTAAGATAAAATCTCTTGCATTTATTTGTATTAGTTTAATACAGATTTAAATACAATATTACAATTTAGATAGTGCAAATGCCAAAATATGTAATCATGGTGATAAGTGGCAAACAGGTTGAGTATAGTCATCCAGGTAAGGCAGAAAGTCTACTTAACTGGGGATAAAAGGTGTGAATGCCTTATAATATTTCATCTTTTGGTTACAGTTCAACTGCAACACCCTTTTTCGAAGTCTGCCATCACACAGTCTACTCCAAAAACGTTTTGTATTCTAAATATGATAGTGTTGTCTTGTGTTGCTCTCTCTTTTTTGTGTGTTCCTATTAGAGCTTTTCAGTTATCACAGCTATCTATGCCAACAAATGACACTAATTTCATATGACAGCTATGACATGTGACACCCAAACTACCATGGCATGTAACAACAAAACCACCATAACATGTGACTGCCAAATCACCATGACATGTGACTGCCAAACCACCATGACATATGACTGCCAAACCACCATAACATGTGACTGCCAAACCACCATGACATATGACTGCCAAACCACCATAACATGTGACTACCAAATCACCATGACATATGACTGCCAAACCACCATGACATATGACTGCAAAACACCATGACATCTCAAGTCAATTTGTTTCTGTAACTTCTCAAGTCAACTGTTGGCATAGAAGGGCCATCTACAAGGGCTCTCCTTCAAACGGACATCTCATTGAAGTTTGGCTGAATCCCTGGCAATGGTTGCACTTTGTCATTTATAATCTCTAGAACACTTTACATTTGCATAAACTTACATATGAATACATTGACAACAAACATGATTTTTAAGGGCATTTTTCAATACAGTAGTGCTATTTTTACTATTGCCCTTAACTCTTGTAAAACAAAGCTCAAGAATGCATCGTCTCTTTGACAGTATCTTTATCCTTGGATCTTCAGCAAGAATCCTGGAGATAATCTCATCTTCAGAACAAAAGGCTCTTATCCCTAATAATTGCTACCGTGCATAACATCAACTTTGGCTCCAACACCTCAAAGATGATGTTAGACAATGAACATTACCAGTGCAAGTGTGTTGCTTAAATTATTATAGTCCAAGACAGGCTGATGTAGTTGCAGTTTTTTAATGATTCTGTTATAGTTTGTCAAGTTTCTACATTATATATATTATAATGTTTTCTATTATATTATAAAATGAAACTTATAATTTAAGTTATATATTATATTATAATGTATAACTACATTATTTTCTACATTCTATAGTTTCTACATTAATATAGAAATTCTGAAAATATTTGGAATTCAGTTATGTAAGAAATTGAGACTTCAAAATACTTACACATGAACAATATTTTAGAGATACTGCATGAAACTGCAATCTCACTACTAGAGCTAATAACATCATAAACATCCCCAGTATTTCAATAACTAAACTAGAAAATGCCAGCTATCTATATTTTACCTGCACAAGTAATTGAAAATTCAAAATAGTCATGCACAAACTACAGACATAGAAAAGAGTCCACAACATTTGGTGTGAGAGCATGCAACAATGTGTTAATGTGAAGCAGAAGACTAACAATACTAATTCTTCTTCATCTGCAAGGCAAGTCAAGAACAATCAAAGTCACCACTGTATGCTCATCCTAGAAATGTTCACTTTGCTTTATATATAAAATACACGCTCACCATTTGCTATCAGTCCAGAATTTGGCAAAACTAAAGGAATTTATGTAACATCAATACAGGAGGCTATTTTTAAAGTACACATTGAAAATTAAATTTAAAATAGGAATTAAAGTATACAATGAGCCAAATGTTATGTTGTCTATATTTATTGTATACATAATTATTATTATTATTTTTGTAAATATAGGGAGGTACCACCTGTAGCTGGAAAGGAGATCCAAAGCCTCGGAGAAAGGGTACAATATATTAAGTACAATACATTAAGAGGGAATTTTTAGGTCCCCACCAATGCAGGCTCCATGTTACTTTTTCCTATCATTTCCTGTCTGTTTTGATTATGAGGATGGTATGATGTACTAAAGTGTAACTTGGCTGCTATAGTTGGATGAGAATGTTTGATACAGTATGTAGTGCTTTACCCATGTGTATTTTTTTTTTTTTTTTTTTTGCAAGGATATTCCTGCACGGGCCCTAAGCCTCTGGCTGGCCCACTAAGTGTTGCTTGTTTCCGTTTTACTTGGGCGGAGTATGAGTATTTATGACTCATATGGTCGCTTCAGTAAGATTTTGCCATATGTGTTTAACAACATCTTCTGCTCTGTTGAATCTAAGTTGAAATCTTAATGGGGTTGTAACTGTGCACTGTGTTAGATAATGTTCCAGTGGTCTGTCGGGCATTTCTCCACAGTGCTGACACCCATGTGTAATCTTCGGTTTATAGTTGTATCTGTCAATTATCTCAATATTATTGATCAGGATATCTCTGGTGATAGTCTGGGTATATTCAGCAATTATTTGATCTTTTATAAAGCCTTGTTGTTTATGCATGGTCAGATTCCTTGAAAAGTTGTTGTCTTGCCTATATAGATGACCACATGCTTTCCGGATGCCACTTATCTAGATATTCCTGTTACCCATTTTGAATTTTTAAAATAAAAAACAACATAATCATGTCTGCCACCACAGGGAAAGCACCCATAAAGTCAGTGAAACAAAGCAGACCACTAGCAGTTATAAGGCAATATTGATACCACAAAACCATCAAAAGAACTCCCCCATCAATGTAAACAAATGATCGGAAATTCATGAAACTCGTTCACCTCACATTTCCCTGGAAGAGGTCCACGTCTGGGCACCCGAATGTCCAGCAAAACCAAAACAGGAGTTGGCGTTGATGGTCGTACCTACGGATGTACGTACCACGTACCACAGGTACGTTGACCCTCAGAATCACACAAGGTAAGATGACATAGACAAGGAATAGATTATGACAAAGATGCCACAATCTTTTAAAACATGACTGATGACAAAATTATAAATTTAGCTACAGAAAAAAGCTAGAGAAAATTGAAGACGAGGATGTTGATGAGGAAGTGGACAAGTTAAAGAAAAAATGTAACATGGAAAAATTTCTGAAATATTTTGAAAGCATTTTTGACTTTATGGATAGGAATAACAGTGAGTTTCATACTAAGGTCATGATGAGCCAATGCAATTTATATATGAAGTTTTTACAAACAAGAGCATAGGGAATGAAACAAATTTCAGTTAAAAACTCTTCTGCACAGGCATCCCATGAAGCTGGCATTGAATCACCTGCACCTGGCTCATCACATAGTGACCCAAACACTTCAGCATCTTTTTTATTTTTTTTTTTATTTTTTTTAAGATATATACAAGAGTTGTTACATTCTTGTACAGCCACTAGTATGCGTAGCGTTTCGGGCAGGTCCCTAGAATACGATCCCCGCCGCGAAGAATCGTTGTTACAACCCAGTACACATTTTACTGTTGAGTTAAATAGAGGCTACAGCTAAGGATTTGCGCCCAGTAAATCCTCGCCGGCCAGGATACGAACCCATGACAAAGCGCTCGCAGAACGCCAGGCGAGTGTCTTACCACTACACCACGGAGACTGGTAAGGTTATCTGAGGTTACCTCATCACCATTAACCTCCACTTAAGTCTACCCAACACCATTAACATATTCCACCACTTCTTCCATCTAAATAACAATACTCCAACAATAATCTTCAAGTTAACAAGCAGATCAAAACTTTTCACATTGGTGATTACAATACTGTTAAATTTTTGCCATAAAATTGTCAAATTTTTTCCCTAGGTTATCAGGATGATGAATCACTTTTCCAGACACAACAGATTATTCATTCAGTCTTGGTCCAGAGGTGTCCGGAAAACATGTGGCATTCTGTATATTGAGATTGTTAGGGCTGACGGTTCCTAAGTGGGTATGTAAAGATATAGACAACATTTGTCTCTTCCAAGGCATTTTGCTTGGTGTTGGAAGAGTTCTTCATGAGTAAATTGTCAATCTTCTTGCTGTTGTAGTAAACTGTGAACTGTATCTTCTGGTTAGTATCAGTACGGGTTACACTTCTGTCAATGATGTCTTTCAGGACTCTTTAATTTTTCTATGAAACCTAATGACTTCAACAATCAATGTTGGAGATGGGACCATTAAACAAAGCTGAAGGGAAAAGCAAGTTCAAATGTGCACAAATGATTGGGTACTGCTGCCCATAAATTTAAAACAAAAGCATTTAATTGAATTAGTCTCTGCAGATTTGCAAGTGGGTGGACATTAGGCAGCAAGTAAGAGCTGCAGACTTCCCTGATGCTGTTGACATATAGAATTCAACCATCTGGGGAAAAGGGGTAGTAGAAGCCAGTGGACTATTCATATTCAATACAGTAGTTAGCAAAGTGATAACTGATTTTCCTATTGAAACAAAAGTTTTGTTTGCAGGGGAGCATTGATATACTTTCTTCTTCACTGTCTAAAATTTAGTTGGTCTCTCGGTGGTAGACAGGGCATTCTCTACTGTCTACCCTTTTATATTTATATAGCAGGACTATTAGGAAAGCTACTTGTCACAGTAAGGAAGTAGATAACAGAGCTTGGCATATTTTTTGGTATAGTATAAGAGAATCATATGGCATTGGAAATGACCCAGGGAACTCAGTCTGAAATTTGTCACTTCTAATGAACTCTTTATAGTCAATAATATTTATAAAAAAAATTGTACACCAGAATAAGTTGTTTTCTACCATATTTTGTTAATTAACATTAATATTATACAGAAAACATTGCTTTAATTGAATTTTGAATTGAATCATGTTAATGAACCTTAAAGATGTACTGTGTATATATTTATTTACATATTTTCATGTACTGTAATAAAATATTTGGAAATGAACTGTATTCTATTTTTCCTATAAAGTGGCATCTCTGAAAACCAGATCCTCTAAATAACTAAATAATAGACCAAATCTGATTACAGGGGTATCCCTTCAAAATTTAGAAACTTGTCAGAAAAAACGCAGCATTGAATGCAACGAAACATCATTTTCTGGGTTGAGCCCCGGAGGCTCCCTGAAGCTAACGGACTGACATCCATTACATTAGTCAAGTGCATCAGTTAATTTGAGTTATTTACCTACAGGGAAACACGAGCCAGAACCTGGTATCCCCAGAGACGCAGGGAGCAATGGCTTATGAACACTCCAATTTGTGAAAATATAGTCATGTCTGCCCTTGACTGGGGGTATTACCCAGAGAGGTAGGAAAGCCATTACAAACCCCAACTGGTAAAACATTACAACCCAAGACTGAACAAAGCCCAAGAACCCCCCCCCCCCCCTTGAAGAGAAAACAACAAATAAGCAAATGGCCACTCCACTAGCGTGCCTGCTCATTAGCAAACAGGAGGATGAAGGGGCCCCCTGCCCAGGCGGCCTGAGCGCTGACACTGGCAGTTCATAGACACAACAAACCGCCGACCGGAGGGAGGGAGGGTGGCAGGGAACCTCCAGGGTTCAACCCAGAAAATGGCGTTTCATTACATTCAACGCTGGTTTTCTGAGGTGAGCCCCATCAGATCCCTGAAGCTATATACCCACAGATAAGTAAAAGGGACTTAACCAGGAGGCGGCAGCACCGCGGTTAAGGCCCTCATGATGAAGATGGGACAACTGGCCGCAACAGATGCCCCAAAGCCACACAAGGCCACTGAGGGCCCGGAACGTTAACAAGATAACAGGCGGTCAAGACTCTGTTCAACCTCCACAACCCCCATCCTCGAATGTCAATCAGGACATGTTACCAAAAACTGCAGCTAGAGTTGCAAATTTCTGCACATCATGGGCACGAGGGTAGACTGCAGGCTCGTTAGACTTGATAACCCTGAGTATGACCTGAGAGATCCCGAGCCCTGCAACAGAGAACGAGGGAAACCGGATCAACCCAAAGCATGTCCCCAGACACAGAACCCGAAGCACGTAGGTAACGGCAGAGAGCCAAAACTGGATACAAAACATAATGCACCCCCGGCCTGACCAACCAAGCATCTATAACCCATGAACCCCTTCGGAATCCCGCCATCTCATTCTTCACCAGAAAAGGAGACAGCTGCAAACGAACAATATGCCCCCCAGGGCCAAAGGAACAGAAACCTATGTGCTGGAGGAGAGCATGAAGCTCCTCAACCTGACCCACAGAGGCCAAATACAACAAAATCAACGCCTTCCTGAAGCAATCCTGAACCGAAGGGATTGGATTGCAACAACAATATGCAATCTTCTCCTCCAACAATATGAGGAGAAGAAAGAAGAGAGAGCACCCGATCCAAAGACCAGGATGGCTCAGACGGCGCATGAAAAGGCCAGAGGTGAAAAAATGCACGCGAGAGCTTCTGGAATGGAGCAGAAGTGACTTCCACCCCGAACGCAAGCAGGAGCAACTTCGCCAGCGCCGCATGATGAGAAGCGACAGTATTGAGCGTAAGATGCCTGTCCTGAAAAAGCCAAGAGGAAAAGGACAAAACAACACGATCAGAAAGACAACAACATACGAAGGGAGAGGAAATGCTGAAAAGAATGCCAAGCGATTTCATACTGTCATTGAGAGGAAGACCGAAGGTGGGACACCATCAGAGAAGCCACCTGATCACCATACAAATGGTGATACACTCGCATCAAAAACACCTAATGCGAAGAGCGGAGGAGTAGGGCAAACCAGCAAGGTACCTCATTGGCCCGACTTGCTGAAAGACGCGGAACCACGGAAAAACTCTCGGGTTCGGACACCGAGCAAGCAGCACCTGACACCAAGGCTCGGCTGGCCACCATGGAGCCAGGAGAACCACCCTGCCGTGAAAAGATTCAAGCCGAGCCAAAACCCAAAGCAACTGCTGGACCGGGGAAAAGACGTAAAGGTAAAAGAGGTAAGCCCCCATCTCGACCAATCCCCAGGAAAAGCATCTACCATGAATGCTTCCCAGTTGGGGAAGGGCGCCACATATACAGGGAGATGCCGAGACCAAGCCGATGCAATGAGGTCCCTGTCCGAGACCCCGAACGTCAGGCAAAGCCAACTGAAGTAGTCAGCGTTGACAGTCCACTCCATGGACTGAGGAAGGAACCAAGATAGGCAGTCTGCCATGATGTTGGACATACCCAGATGTAAACCACACGGAAAGCTAAACCCGAGAACTCAGCAGAAGAGCAACTTAAAGCGACCAGCCCCAAAGAGCCACGGACTGAAGCAACCCCCCCCCCATGGTTCAAACAACGAACCACTGGGGCACAGTCCGAAAGGAGCCAGATCACAGAGCCTCAAGCAAGCCAAATCCATTGCAGCGAGAGCCACATCGCCACGAACTCCCGCACTGTACTGTGAGCCTGACGGGACGATGGACCTCAACAACCTTGACCGGCCTGGTGAGCACTGGTCATAAAACCCCGGCCAAAGGACGAGGCGTCCGTGAACACATCGAGCGGGGGAATGGGTAGGCGCCATGGAACTAAATCCCCAAAACCCATAAAGGAAGCTGGAGATGCAGCAACTGATGCAAGGCCCCCAGGGGACGAACCCAACAATTGCAAGAGTGGTGGAAGGGACTGCCTCGAAGGAACCAGAACAGCCTTCGAAAACAAACCCGACCCAGTGGAAAAACCAGCAAAGCGAAATTCAGACTCCTGCACAGCTGCTGGAGCAACTGATGAGTAACCTGGGACCCCATCCCCAAGAACAGCTGAAGGCGGGACCACAGCCAGAGCAACACTACAGGAGGGAGGGGGACAGACGCTGTCCCATTACCTCCTGTGGATCCTGGTAATGGCTCTTCTACCTTTCTGGGTAATACCCCTGGTTGATGGCAGATATGACTATACAGTACTCTCCCAAAGTGGAGTGTTCATAAGCCATTGTTCCCTGCACCTATATGAGGACACCAGGTTCTGGCTCGTTCTGGCCCCGGTAGGCAAAGAACTCCAATTAACTTATGCTCTAGACTAATATAATGGATATCAGTCCGTTAGCTTTAAGGAGCCAATGGGGCTCACCTCAGAAAAGTCTGGATTCTGAAAGGGGGTCTCTCATGAAATCCGGATCATTAGGCAATTTAATGCAGATCATATTTTTCAATTTTTTATATTCTTGTGTTTTATGTTGTTGAATGTTAGTGAAAGTGTTAGAAATGCTATTCTGGAAATGATTATGAAACCATATCTCCTTAATAATTTATTAGAAGGATTTCCCAAGGTATTTAATAGAAACTCTTGATTCTTGAAGAAGAAAGAATTTTGAACATGGGAAAGTTAATGGGCCTGGTTCATTCTTGTCATGGTCTTACCTTTGATAAATAAGCTTCAGGGGGCTGGATCCTGAGAAATATTGGCAATGATGGAGAAATCTCTTTACAGTAAGTTTTTTGGTAGTTATCAATTACACAATAGGATAAAATTATGAATTTGGTCAGAGAAATTCATTCATAAAGTTTGGGAGCAAAATTAGGGTATGAATACTAACTTCTTTAATATGGCTCAAAGCTCATTTTCAGTGATTTTTCATGGAAAGATGCAACACTATAGAGAAAACAGTTGGAGTACTGGGAAAGTCATTGATTTTATTGAAAACCAAATTCAGTGACGACTATCATTCGGTAAGACTCCAAACGAGCCTGAACCCGAAACAACAGCTAGACTAGGGGGGAAAAGGAACAGGTAACCCCTCCTCGACCAGTCCTGCCGAAAGGCGTCGACAACGATGGCTCCTCAATCGTGGAAGGGCGTACATATATTGAGAGTCGCCAAGACCACGCCGAGGCAAAGAGGTCCACCTCCAGGAGACTGTACATCCGGCCGAGCCAACTGAAGGAGTCAGCATCAATTGTGTATTCCGTGAAAAGGTGAATGAACCGAGACAAGCTGTCTGCCAGGCCTTTGGACACTCCCCGGATATGAACCGCACAGAGAGCCCAACCCAGAGAATCCAGTCACTCGAAGCAGCCAGCCCCAATGAGCCAAGGACCGCACTGAACCCCCACGGTTCAGACAATGAACCACCAGAGAGAAGTCCGAACCAACCAACACAAGGCCCCAGGAGGCTGAACTCCGCAATCGTGAGAGAGTTGGAAGGGACGGCCTCAAAGGAACCAGAACAGATACTGAAGATAGACCCAACCTGGTGGGTTAACTAGCACAGCGAAGTTTAGATTCTCGCACAATTGTTCGAGCAACCACCAAGTAGTCCGGACACCCCCCACGTAAAAGCTGAAGATGGGACCACAGCTGCAGCAACGCCTCAGGAGTGAGAGACAAAGAAGCAGTCCAGGAGTCTCACACGAGGCCCAGCCATGTCCTAATCTGGGACGGTACCAGATGGGACTTCCTCCAGTTCACCCGGAACCCAAACCCAGTGAGCTGGGAAAGAACAACACTCCTGGCGAGCAGACAGACAGACTGGCTGGCTGGGAGCCCACACCAACCAGTCGTCGAGGTACGTCAAAATCTGAACCCCTAGCAGATGCAGACGGGTCACCATGACCCGGGAAAGATGTATAAATATGGGAGGTGCCAGATTCAAGCCAAAAGGAGGGCAACGAAAGCAGTAAGCCTGCTGCCCCATAACAAAACCCAGACAGTCCCTGAACCATGGATGAGTAGGGACGTGCCAATATGCGTCCTGGAGGTCCAGAGACACCATCCAAGCACCTCGCTCAAATAGAAGCTGGACCTGGGACAGAATGGTCATCTGAAAGGAGTGGCAAAGAATCCAGGGGTTCAGACAGGACAAGTCCAGAATGAACCTCAGATCAACACAGTCCTGTTTTGGCACTGGAAACAGGCAGGAAACCCACCCGAGGGATAGAGACGTTTCGACCACGCCCAATCACACCCACTCCAAGATTACCCGATGGAGCACAAGGAAAGAAGCTTGCCCCACCAGCCCCGAACCCCCCGAAGGAGGAGCCGCCGCCTAACGCCACCACAGGCCGGAGGACATGACCTGAAACGCCCACAAACCATGGGACCAGGCATGAGCAAACAGTGCGAACCTCCTCCCCACCGCCCTGTTAACAGGGCGACCTGCAAAGGGGCTGATGCCCCTAATGAGAAGCCGGTGACAAGAAGAGCAAGCATTGCACTGACTAGATGACGCTGGCTTCGAAGGAAACACCGGCTCAGAAACTGGCATCAATGGTCCACCCCGACAGGAAGAACCCCGAGCCCTAGCACGACTCTTCCAAGAAGCACGAGAACAGCCACCCCGGAGAACCATCAAGTTCGACATAGGACAACAACTAGACGAGGCCGCCTGCAGAAACTGAGTGGCAGCAGAATCCGTAAGCAGCAATGGACAAAAAGCTGATGAAAACTTAAGAGCCAGGGCCTAAGTTGATTCTAAAGAGAGAGCGAGCATAGCCTAGTGGCACGCAAGGCAAGAAGCAAAGAACAGTGACACCGCCTCCCTGAGAATCGGTGCAAACAGCCACTCTACAAGCCATGAAGACTCTGGGACTTCATAACGCACCCAATAGGGAGAAGAAGAACCAAACTCAAACAAGGACGGATTCATCACAGAGACAAAATTTGGATCTTGCAGAAGGTAAGCCTCAATAGCCTTCCGAACCCTCTTAGGCGAGATTCAAGTGGCAGAAAGCCTCTGAAAAGAAGGAGCCAAGGAACCCAAGGGAACCTAGAACTGAACCCAGGGAGAAGCCAACCTCAAATCATACTCATACAGGGAAGGGAAGGGGGATAAGAAAACCCCTCCTCCTGCAACATCAAACTCAATGAAGAGGGCATGAAAACCCAAGCGGCATCAAAAGGGGCCCAAGCCCCCCAGGTCAACTCTCTCCCAGCCCTAAGAGCCTCCTAAACAGGCCCCAGGGCAGAGCCATCCTCCACGCCCTGTACCACTGAAGAAAAGGCAGCGAGAAGGGGGATCTGCTAGTAGGACCGAGAAGCCTCGACAGGAGGAGAAGGCTCAAATGCCTCCGTCTCCGACTCGAATAGGGCAGTCCCCGAAGCCGCCTGAGTTTCATCACCAACTAAACCCTGCCCCAACTCCGAAACCCTCAGATGTTTGGGAGCAGGGCAAACAATGCCAACTGGGAAAGGACTTGGAAGTGCGGACTGACTCGGAGTCGAAGTGACTAACACCCCCAAATCCGGGTCTTTATAACCAAAATGGGGCAGCCCTGGGGCATCTGAGCGGGCAACCAACCTAGTGCATTGCAGCAACCTAAACTGAGCATGCAACGCGGATGCCGCCTGTACCCTAACCTCAGTGACAATAGAATGGGTAAATTGGAGCACGAGCAGAGAACACATCTCGCAAGTCTCCGGGTCAAAGATGTCGTTTACCCAACAGGCAGCATGATGGAGGTAAAAGAGGTGACTGTCACCCTGAAACAAGGGCACAGAGCAACCTTCAAACTCGCATAAGGAGAGGTGGAACTCGGAAGATGCATCCATCAGTCAACCGAGCCCCAACGGGATTTTCTAGGGTTTGTAGGCTGTCTGCTATGGGAAGCCCAGGCAAGTTACTGCTAAGCCGGTTAACCCAAAAGCTAACAAAGGGGGGTTGAGCTAAAAAAAACTGAACCCCTGCAATGTGTACAAGCACAGGGGCCTAGAGAGCCACCAACATATCTATATGGATTAATAGCCAAACAAGGCAGCCCCCTCCTGGCAAGAAAAACAAAAATATAAGAAAAACCCTGCAAAAGTACATCGTCACCAGAAGGAACAGGAACACAACTTCCACGTAAGCAGGTGAGATGCGCAGCACATTGTGCCCCTACCAGCAACAACACCACTTCCTAGCCAAGGCCAAGAAAACCCCAGCTGGATCCAAGGACGCGATAAATGCTGAGCAGCAAGAATTCCTACAGAAGTGGAGTCCCGAAGGCCCTATGGAAGGTAACCCTAGAACCAAATGGTAGTATTTATAGGGCACTTAGGGAAGACAGCCCTAAGCACATGCAGCCCCAGTATTCTAATTTCACCTGGCAACCCCACCACAAACAGCTCTATACACCAATAAGGCACAAATACTGCCAAGAAATCGATGCCAGAGTCGACGACTGCCCCAGAGCGCATCATCCTCCGAACTGGAGGTATGAGTAGCCGGCACTGGGTGTCCCTCCCTCCCCTCCCCCTCCCTCCCGGGAGGGCAGGACTGTGCGGACAAGTGGCATTGTATGTTGTTTGCTTGTTTCTTTGGGTTGGAGGAGTTCTGCCTCTGTGTTCGGTCTTCAGTTGCAATTTTCTTACAAAGTGGGGTCTGTTTTGTCATGCCTACCTTTCTGGGTGCCTAACCCTGGTTGATGGCAGACATGGAATGTTCCAAAACACATGGAGGTTTCCATAGGCCATTGCTTCCTGTGCCTCTCTGAGAGGGCCAGGTTCTGGCTCGTTGTCCTGATAGGCTGAATAGGCTCGTTGTCCCAATTTACTGATGCCCCAGACTAATTTTGTGAATATCAGTCTGATAGCTCCAGGGAGCCAGAGGGGCTCCCCACAGAAAGACCAAATGTGAAAAGCTGAGAAGAAGGTTGAACCAGTGAAATATGTCACCAAGCTGACCTTCTGATAGAGGCATAGGCACAAAAAATGCAGCAAGGCTGAGCTGGCCAAGGAGCCAGAAGGGCCAGTCTTCCCTGGGAGATCTCCAACCTGGCCAGGACCTGGAACAGCCAATACCAGTCAAGCCAAAAGGCATCTACTGCAAGAGTTTTGCAATTGGGGAATGAAGCACGGAGAAAGGTGCCGATTCCACTCTGATGCAAAGAGGTCTACCTCTAGGCACCCATATGTCTCGTAAAGCCAAAGAAAGCAGCATCGACGATCCACTCTGTAGAAACAAGAAGGAAATGGGACAGCTCATATGCTAGAGTGTTGGACACTACCTGCGTTTGAACAGAGCAGAAAGCCAATCCCCATGAGAGCTACTGAAAGACCAACTCCAAAGAGCAAAGGACTGAACTGAATCCTCTCCTCTTTATTTATTTCCCTTGCAAATAATAACTGCAGCAGTGGCAAAAGAGACTGAATTGGAGACACCAGAACAGCTGCCAAAGGCACACCTTACCCAGAGGAAATACTATGCACACAAAATTCAAGCTCCTGCACAACTGCTCAGGCAACTGTTAAGTCACCCATGGCTGACTGAACCCCAAGAGACAGTGATGCTGCAACCAGGTCAAGGCTCCCAAAGGCATGGAAAGCAATGCTTACTAAGATTCTCAAATGAGGTCCAGCCAAGTCTGGACCTCATTTGCTGGCTGGAATGAACTGAGACTTACGTCAGTTTACCAGGAACCTGAAGAGCTGAGAAAGAACCAGAAACCTGGCTAGCAGACTCATGGACTGGTTGGGAGCCTACACCAGCTAGTCGCTGAGATAGGCCAAAACCCGAACCCTCAACAAATGAAGATGAGCCACGACAACTTGAGCCAAGTTTGTTAACATGTGTAGAGGCAGACTGAGTCCAAACAGGAGAGCCTAAAAGCAGTAAGCCTACTGCCCCACCACAAAACCTAACCAATCCCTGAACCTTAGATGTATAGGGACGTGCCAATACCTGTTGTGGAGGTCTAGGAAAATTATCCAAGCTTCTGCCTCCAGTATGAGATGGACCTGGGACAAGGTGGTCATCTGGAACGAGGGGCAGTGAATGAACTGGTTCAGCCTTGAGAGGCGTAGGATGAACCTCTTGAGTTCATATTGAAAAAAGCCAAATCCACACAACCAAATTGGTTAGAAAACACGCTTATTATTTAGCTTATACTACAGCATATTGGAATGCTACACAGCACTTAGCTTAGAAACACTAGGACCTGGCACAAAAGATGGTGACAGAAGTACTACTGTGATGCACTAGGAAACACACCAGAGACCTAACTCTCTGGCAAGTTTGGGTGGACCGAGCTTTGGAATGCCTTGTGGTTGTGATCGATACTAACAGGTCCGAGCTAGTTTCAAGAAAGTTATTTTGCTTTGTTTGAATAATTTGAAGAGTTCTTTGGTAGTTTTGAGGCTTTGAGTCTTGTGAACCCAGTAGATTTCTTTACAGCATCACTAACTTTCTGGATGTTTTCCTGGTGAAATGCTGGATTGTTATTTGTTCTTTAACTCTGTGAGGGGGAAAAGAGCACTAGGTTCTAGCTTTGGTCTCTGGTAGGCCAGACAGAACTCCTGTGATTGATGTGACCTCTAGTATGGAATATTTTCAGGGAGATAGCTACAGGAAGCCACAAAGGGGCTCCACCAGAAAAGAGCTAATTTCCTAAAACAGATTTCATGCAAATCCAGATTGAGTTGGAACATTGTAATCTAGATTTTTGAGATACATCCATATAACCCATCTCAAAGAAAGCATCTCCTTCAGGAATGAGCACTCATGGAATGCTTTCCAATGAAGAATGAGCATTCACCAAGAAAAGAATGTTCTTGTATAACAAGTATTATACATATTATGTAGTGTACCTCATGAAGAATGAGCATACATCAAGGATAGCAGCCCTGAAAATAAAAAACATGCACACATCAAGGAGAGCAAACATTCACACACATTTTATAGCTCCCCCTTCTCCTTCTCTTGCCCCCCCCCCCCTCCTACCCCACACATACACATACAGAATACATAACACAGAGATTTATAAATACAGTAGTCTTTTTTGAAGACGAGCTAATATCGAGCAATGCATATTGAGTTACAATGAATACCATCTTCAAATTAAAAACAGCAACAAATTACTGTACACTTACTAGACTGTTGTCGGTGAAGGATTGATCTTTCAGTATCAATAATGTGTTTTTGTGCTATGGCAATCTTCTTTAGCCAATTATTACGCTCATGTGTTGTTGGTGCCGAAATGCTGACATCCCCACAACTAGGACTAATAAGAGTGTAGCACACCTCTGAATCTTTGTCTGCTTCTACTCTTAATTCTGTTAAGAACATAGGCTGAAAAGGTTGCATAGGAAATCAAAATGACAATCTCTACAAATTTGACAAAAGCTACTTACAAATTTTCTTGCCTTTGTTCAAAGTACTGTACTTAACAACTCAGAAACTGAAAGGATTTTAGTCTTACAACCAAGGCCTTAATGAACTTTTCATTCAGAACTGTTATTTACATATTTACAAGAAATATCTGTTATAAACATACTAAAGTACTGTACATTTAAGCTCTTCTAATGAATAATACAGTAAATATTACCAATTAGTGATATTTATACAAGTAGAGTGCAGATAATATATTAAAATGATTAGCAGTTGCTGCTAACTTCCTACCTTGCGGTACATTGTGCAAGAATTTGATATTAGTGCTCTTTCCAAAGCTGCAAGAGTGGTACATGAAGACACCGATTTGTTTGGTGTTGTCAGCAAGAGGAAGTCGCTTAGAAGAAATGCCACTAGTTCACGTTTACTCTTAGCCTGCAAATACAAATATTTTTGAACAAATTTGTTGCAGACCATACAATGACACTTTTTAAGTAAAATAATAATACTGTACTGTACATGTACACTCAAATATGAATTTATAATATTTTAACGTAAGTTTTCTATAAATTCATAGGAATAATTTATTCGTAAATTTTTAAAGTACAGTAGTAGGATGAACTGCTGAAATTACACAGTCCAAGGGTTAAAACACCACTGTTATCATCAATTCATTTAAAATTACTAAACCGTCTTCCGATTCTCTCATCAATCCACCAGAATTCACAATTCACATATGTCACACCTAGTCCTGACAATTTTATTCCTTAACCCCCAAGCTGCTATGGGCTATTTGGCCTTTGTCACCCACAGGCGCATAAAAAAAATATTTTGTTTTCTCTTATAAACCTGTTAATTTGTGTTCCCTCATCACGGAAAAATAATGAATAAATCACTTGTGGCATATTTTGGCCTCAATAGGGTGGGGAAGTTTGGCAAAAAACCAGCGATGAATGTAATGAAACATCATTTTCTGGGCGAGACCCAGAGGATCCCTGGATATGCTAATGTCAGGCTTTGGCATCAGTCATGTGTATGGAGTTCTATGGGCCTACCGGGGACCACGAGCCAGAACCTGGCCCCCTCAGAGAGGCAAGGGGAGTAGTAATTCGGCTTGTGGTAGCAATTTTTACCAAATAGGGGTTTGATTTGGGATGCTTACCTTTCTGGGTGCCTGACCCGGTCGATGGCAGACATAGAATGCTTCCAACCACACGGGGTTACTATAGGCCATTGCTTCCCCTTGCCTCTCTGAGGGGGCCAGGTTCTGGTCGTGGTTCCCGATAGGCCCAAAGAACTCCATGCACATGACTGATGCCAAAGCCTGACATTAGCATATCAGCCTGGATAGCTCCGGGGAGCCGTAGGGGCTCCCCCCAGAAAATGCAGTCATCTCCTCCCGAAGAATAGGTCACCTCCTCCCAAACAATATGTCACCTCCTCCCAAAGAATAGAGATAGCCAAAGAACAGCCTGCCCTATACCATGAAATACAGTTTAAGAAGAACTGAAAATGACAACACAGTGGAGACCAAAATCCCAACAAAAGGAGCATTGCTGAGGAGCCTCAGTGTCCTCTGAGAGCCAGACCAAATGTAGCTCCAAAAGGCTCAAGAAGCCCATGACAGTGTTATGACCAAAGTTGGTCTTGGTTAATAAAACAAAGTACTGTATACTAAAAATAAACAAATGAATATTTGTAAGTTTGAGAGTGGTTGAAACCACATTTCTGCCAAGCACATGATGAATTTATACCATGTAAGCTCCTTGCTGCTTCTGAGAGAAGTATAGGAAATAGTTAATTACTAAACAGCCAGAAGGTTATATCATGAATGGAATATGATTGTAAAAGACTGGTGGTGGTGGTAATATAATTTTTAGAATAAACATTACTGTATAATATTTGGGCATTCATTGGCAGCGTGATGTGAATTTGAATTGTTGCTGAGCTGGGACGGATGGCAGATTATTGTGTGTACTGTGGGGTTGTAATTGCAGATAAGTCCTTGATTTTCTAAAATTACAGGCGATCACTCTTATTAATCTAATGCTGATTTATACTTGTAACTCTAAGCACACTCCACAGTGTTTGTATACAGCGGAAGTAAACTTGGAGAGGATCTTGGATATATTGTGGGTGTGAGAAACATGTTAAATTGTGCTTCCATCACAAGTTTTTGAGCCTGCCTTAGCCATTTGTAAGCTAGTATTCCTGTCCCACGGGGTATTGAGCATTAACATTCATGTCAATAAGCAGCGCCAGGGGGAATTTTGTTATGGGGCAGTAATGTGAAAAATAAATATTAAGATAACACTTGGTTCATGCCCAGTGTGAGGTGGGATCCACATATCTCTAGACATTCAATTTGGGAGCAAATTTAATGGGGCATGGGTAGTGAGTCACCTTGCCTGGAGGGCTTACTTTATTATATGTTTCAGCTTTGCACAGCAGCCCATGAGCAAAGAAGAGTAGAAAGTTTACTGTAATAAACTACCACCACATTATAACCTATTTTAGTCACAAGTAACAGACAGCACCCAGGTGCAAACAAATGCAAAGGTCTTCCACCACCAGCGTAGCCGACAACTGAGGAACCTGAACATGAAGCTGCAATAATCCAACATCCCTCGGGAGAGCAGAAGCAAACAGGCAGACATTGAAAAGCACAAAGAAAGTGCCTGCCAGACACACCTGTAACACTGAAGAAACCTCATGCCATTCAAGTGAGTATGACCAACAGAAATCGTGCCAAGCCTTAGGAAGGAATGTCTGCAAGTCAGGACAACTCCGGAACCTCATAATACATCCAACATTGGGAAGAAGAAGAATCAAACTCAAACTAGGCCAGATCCATGACCCATTCAGGTCGTGCAGAAGGTAAGCACAGAAAGCTTGTGTTTGCTTAAATTAGAGTGACAAATAATAACATTTCATTGAACTATTAGCCACTTTCACATTTCAACATTTGTTAAAATACCTTATGCAATACACCGGTATGAAGAAGTTTCCTGGGCCCAAGGGTATTGGTGAGCGAGTTGAAAACCAAACGTTCATGTAAGCCTTCACAGATAACTTGCCTTTGCATCCATTCCAGTTTATCAGTATTGTCCCTCTGACTCACTGCCTCATTAACCTATAAAATATTAAAACCAATATATTGATGTATATTGTATTAATTTCAGAACAACTACACTAATAAGACTGATATAAATAGAACAAATTTCAATTATAATATTACTTCCTAAAATTTAGTAAGACATTGTATACATTATTTGATTACAGCAATATATATTTGGAGAGCACTGATCAGTGTCTCTTCATCCCTTAAACTACACAGAAATGCAATATAAAAAATTAATCAGCGGGGTGGGGCTTAAAGTCCCACATATACATATGAGATTGTATAATTTATATATATTATATAACGAATTTAATCCGTTCCGGTGTAAGATCGTCACGTGACACGGACGTCATACAAAACTAATGTCCCCACTGACAATAATGGAAATCAAATTAATCCGTTCTACCATTGAAAAACATCAATATGATATTCAATGTTTTATATAAAGGAGCAGCCTACCTTACATACACTGAACAAACCTTTATGACATTTTTCTTTCTTCAAATTTGTTCAATTTTTTTTTCATTTTTTGTATAGCAAAAGTTTTGTTCAGTGTTTGTCAGGTAGGCTGCTCCATGTTTCTTATAAAAAAAAATTAAAAAAAAAAAAAAAAAAAAATTAAGAATTTTGAAAAACAGAACAACTGTCAAAAAGGTTTGATACACAGGATCTTCCAGATCAAAAACCATACTGTCTGTCTGATATTATATCATTTCTCTCCAGGTGTTCTACCCATTTAGTTTTGATTAGTTTTCCAATACTTTCACTATTACACTTGTCAATGATACAGGTCTATAATTGAGGGGGTCTTCCCTGCTGCCACTTTTGTAAATTGAAACTATGTTAGCCTTTTTCCACACGTCTGATACGACTCCTGTACACAGGTATGCCTGAAAGATCAGGTGAAGTGGCATGCTGAGCTCAGATGTGTGTGTGTGTAACATAAGAAGCACTAAAACCACTCAGTAAACAACATTATTAATCCTTAAATTACAAGTTTAAGAAAATTGTTAAGCATTATAAGCAAAATATATGGGTTCTTACTCCTTGCAAAGCCATTAGACTCTTCAGTTGCTGATAAAATCCAAGTAAAATACGGGTAAGAAATTTAAACTACAGTACAGTCTGCTGTACTTACTTGTGCACAGAGAGTTTCAGAAGCCGTTAATGCTTCTTGAGTATTAAAGTTGTCAGGATGTCCTTCAGGAGTATATTTTAATAACTGAAAAGTAATAACAAACTTTATTCTAAACACACAATAAATAAATGAATAAATAAATAAATAAATATGTATATGTGATATGTAAGTGTGGTTCCAAGATGAGAGCTATTCTTGTGGTGTACCATATTCCTTATTATTGTTATCATATTTCACTTTGAAACTACAATGTACTGATGATTTTGACATCTACCACCTACTCACTTTCAATTATGTATAACCCTAATAAAAAACCAGCGTTGAATGTAATGAAACGCCATTTTCTGGGTGAGACCCGGAGGCTCCCCGGAGCTTTACCGGCTGATATGCTAATGTCAGACTTTGGCATCAGTCATGTGTATGGAGTTCTAGGGCCTACCGGGGACCACGAGCCAGAACCTGGCCCCCTCAGAGAGGCAAGGGGAGCAATGGCCTATAGAAACCCCCGTGTGGTTGGAAGCATTCTATGTCTGCCATCGACCGGGTCAAGCATCCAGAAAGGTAAGCATTCCAAAACAAACCCCTATTCTGGTGAAAATTGCTACCTAAGCCGAACTAGTGAATAGAACTCTTCAACAGAAAACACGGAAACTAGTATGACGTCATACGTCACCGCGCCGCTGTCTGCGCAGCTCCCCCCTCCCCGGGAGGGGGAAGGGGGAGCCCCAGACCTCCCACGCCGGCTATCCACCCATCAGTTCTGAGGCTGGATGTCAAAACACGCGAAAAACGCCGACCGGAGGGAGGGAGGGTTGCCGGGGAGCCTCCGGGTCTCACCCAGAAAATGGCGTTTCATTACATTCAACGCTGGTTTTCTGGGGGGAGCCCCGTCGGCTCCCCGGAGCTAACTACCCACAGAGGAAGGTCAAAGGGACAAAACCGGGAGGCGGACACCACGCACCCCCCAAGGAGGCGAGACAACCGGCAGCAAACGCCAACCCAAGGCGCCACAGCCCCGAAAATCCCGGGAACAACACGAGAACCACGAGCAGCAAGGCCCCTGCACGAACACCAAAAATCCATGCCCGAAAGACTGCAAGGCCACGTCGCCCAGACGGCAGCGAGAGCAGCGAAGCCACGAACGCCACAGGCATGAGGGAAGAACACAGGCAGCTTAGCCGCAAGAACACGGCTGACCACCTGGGACACCATCACCCGCGAACCGGGAAGAACAGAACCGGATCAACGCAAAACGCGCTCCGGACCCAAACGCCGTGGCACGCAAACAACAGCAGAGGGCCGCCACTAAACACAAAAACGACACACCCCCGGCCCGACCAACAAAGCACCAACAAACCCTGGACCCCTCCAGAATGCAGCAGCCCCACCCCGCGCCAGAAAAGATGGAGACTGCTGCCATCAAACAACCAAAACGCTAAAACCGAAGGAGCAAGAAAACACAGCGAACCGACCCCCAGAGGCAAAGGCCCAAAGGAAAGAGCCGACGAAAAAACACACCGGAACCGAAGGGGCACTACCAACCGAGGAGAAGACAGAGCACGCTGACCAGAGACCAGGATGGTGCAAGCGGCGCACGAACAGGCCGGAGGTGAAATGACGCACAAGACAGCTGACTAACGGTGCAGAAGCAACACCAAGACCGAAAGCAAGCTGAAGCGGCTCCGCCTGCGCCGCACGAAAAGAGGCGACAGTATGTGGCAAGACGACGGCCCCCAACCCCCACTAGAAAACCAAGCCGAGAGTAAACCAAGCCAACAAGAAGGACCCACCGAAGAAGGGACAGGAAAAGGAAGGACCGCCAAAATACCCCATACTGCCGCCAAGAAGCACGCAGGTGGGACACCTACCACGAAGCCACCCGACCACCAACCGGAGGCGAGACCACGAGGCAGAACATAAGCAGCCCCGACAAGGCCCCCCCGAGCCCAGGAAAAAGGCGGAGCCGCGAGAAGATCTCGGGCGCGACCACCGAAACCCAGGCGGCACAAGGAGATGGAACGTCTGCCGAACAGAAAAACTCCGAAGCATGCAAGCCCGCCAGGAGTTCAGAAACGACGGGTCCGACGCGAGACATCGCAAGAACCCCCCCAAAAAAAATAAAACAACAACAACAACCGGCAGGGCAAGCTAGGAAAACCAAAGAAGGCGGAAGGGTCGCCGCCAGAACAGGACCCGAACCAAGGGGCCCGAACAACTGCAACAGACCGAAACAAAGAAGCACATCACAGGACACAGGCTGACCAACGCCTAAGAACACACGCAGAACATTCCTGCTGCTAGGAGCAGTCCACCGGCCCACATACCCCCACAACCAGGACGGGCCGGAACTGCCATACGAAAACAGGCCAGTGCGCCCTGGAAGTCCACGGACGAACCAGCAAGAAGGCTTATGCTCGCAAGTAGGTCGTGTAACAAGCACAGACCACTGATGGTAATACAGTGTTCCCCAAAAGTGCCAATAGCACCACTGCACTCCACTGGTACTATCCCGCAAGTTCTACCAGATAGGCGGGACCCAAGAGCCAGAGCTCAAATCCTGCAAGCACAGCCAGGAGCCTCACCAGGTGAGTACAGAACCAACCCTACAACCCCCACACCTCACAACATTAAAAAAGGAGGGTCCCCTGAACGACTGTAGCATGGGTTGGACATGCACAGGAGGGGGACAGGAAGGGGTGATAAAGGGACAGTCACTGGTGTGCGAACGGTCTCAGTTGTACAAAATTATACCTAAATAAAGACAGGTATATGAACACCGCCGCATCCAGCGCCCGGCCAAAAGACGCCAGACCGCAGAAACTCACCTGGCGAATGGTGGCTCGAACTTGACACGACTCAACCGTGCCCAGAAGAACTTGGGAGCACCGCCAGGTGAAGACGCCAGAGCCGGACCCGCAGGAGAACAGGGAGAGGCGAAGGAGGCGGTCCACACCCATGACACAGAAAACCGCGGTGTCCTCCCCACAACTGGGAACCAGGACACCCCTGGCGCAAAGGGGCACATACCGCAGCCAGGGAGAAGAACGAGAGGCGAAGCACTGTAGCAAAAAAGGGCGCAAAACCCCAGCACTGAACCATCGCCCAGACCAAAACAAACTCCACGGCGCATGCGCATAACACGCTGGCCGAACCGCACACCCTCCCTGCGGGAAGGCGCCAGCCAGGACTATTGCACGAGAAAAAGAGCCAAAAGAGGAAGCAGGAACAAGAAAACCGGCCAAAGAAGCAAAGAGCCCAAAAAAAGGGAACCCAAACGGGCGACAAGTAGCCCAAACGGGCGACAAGTAGCCCAAACGGCCGACAAGTAGCCCAACCGGGCGACAAGTAGCCCAACCGGGCGACAAGTAGCCCAACAGGGCGACAAGTAGCCCAACAGGGCGACAAGTAGCCCAACAGGGCGACAAGTAGCCCAACAGGGCGACAAGTAGCCCAACAGGGCGACAAGTACTAGGAGCCGACAGACGTTCCAATAATGCGGGAAGTAGCGAAAAACCTTCCCGTACCCTCGAGAACACAGAAGCCAACACTAGTCCCGAAGGCACACGAAGGCGCAGGCGCACCCGAGATCAAAAGTCACGCAGAACCCCATCGAACGGGGAAACATGACAAAAACACCGTCCCAAAAAGCGGGGGAGGAAACATCCACCCACAGGACGGAACCAACCGACTCAAAGGCCAAGGAACCGAGCCCGGGGAGGGGCCGACGTCCAACAGCACGTACGGCGAGTGGGGAGGAAAAACCCCACTCCGCGTAACCACAAGCCCCGCCTAGAGGGGGATAAAACCCCCCACGGGGTCTAACGGGGCCAAGGCCCCCCAAGTCAGCCCCTCCCCAGCCCCGGGAACCTACACGACAGGCCCCGGGGCCGAGCCGTTCCCCCAAAGCCCCGGCCGTACCAGAAAACCGGGGCAGCCGTGAAAACACTAAGGAAGGGAGCCCACTGGCAGACTCATACAACACGGCTGGAGGAACAGGCCCAAATGCCCCCGTCACTACCCCGGAAGGGGAATTCCCCGAGACTGCCCGAGTCTCAACACCACCAAACACCCCGCCCTGAACCTACAGACGGTAAGGAACCGGATGCAGGCAGGAAGGGTGAACCAGGGGAAAAACGAAATACAACGGGGCAGCCCCGGGGCTCCCGGGGAGGAAACCACGAGAACGTTGCCACCACCAAGGCTCAAGTGCAACGCCCCTGCTGCCCGCACCCGCTTTGTTAGCACAACTGGGTAACCGAGCCACAACGAGCAACCAAACTCGCAGGACACCGGGTCGAAGGTGTCACCGACCCCACAGGCAGCAGACGGAGGCAAAACAGAGAGTCACCCAGAGACAAAAGGTGAGAGCAACCCTCAAACTCGCTGGAAGCGAGGGGGGGGCTCTGGGGTCACATCCATCGGACCCGCGCGCCCCCAGGGGTTTCCCAGGGTCCCGAGCGTTTACTTTAAGAGGACTCGCGCTCAGGTAATCCCAGGCAGGGTACTGCTAACCGGCACCCAAGCTACCAAACAACTTTCTAAGAGCTGAACCCCCGGGACGTGTACACTCACGGGGACCTAGCAGGGGGTACCACCAGAAATACTCAGAACACAAGGGACACAAGGGGCAAGAACGAAGGCAGACCCCCCCACCAGGTATATAAACAAAAGAAAAAGAAAACCCCGCAAGAGGACAGCGTACCCAAGCGGAACAGAGCCGGCCGCTATGATTGGTAAAGACAAGCTGCACAGTACCCCGCGCCCCACCAGTGCAAACACTGCCCCTTACTCTAAGGCGAACAAGGGAGACAGAACACCCGAGCACACAAAGAGCGGCCGAAAACCAAGCGGTAAACGGCCAAGCAGGGGCAGGACCCAAGGAACTTGTGGAAGGTGGCCCCAAGCCCCAAGGGCAGTACTTACAGGGCACCTAGGGAAGGGAACCCTAGGCGCATGCAGCCCGAGTACTGAAGAATCACACCCGGCTCACGCACCACCTAGAAAACAGACACCACACTCTAGGTACAGTGCTGAAACAACCACTGGAGCCGGAGCACATAACCATTGCCTATAGCATCAGCCGAAGAACTGATGGGTGGATAGCCGGCGTGGGAGGTCTGGGGCTCCCCCTTCCCCCTCCCGGGGAGGGGGGAGCTGCGCAGACAGCGGCGCGGTGACGTATGACGTCATACTAGTTTCCGTGTTTTCTGTTGAAGAGTTCTATTCACTAGTTCGGCTTAGGTAGCAATTTTCACCAGAATAGGGGTTTGTTTTGGAATGCTTACCTTTCTGGATGCTTGACCCGGTCGATGGCAGACATAGAATGCTTCCAACCACACGGGGGTTTCTATAGGCCATTGCTCCCCTTGCCTCTCTGAGGGGGCCAGGTTCTGGCTCGTGGTCCCCGGTAGGCCCTAGAACTCCATACACATGACTGATGCCAAAGTCTGACATTAGCATATCAGCCGGTAAAGCTCCGGGGAGCCGACGGGGCTCCCCCCAGAAAAGAAAAGTTTCATATATTTTCTGGGGGGAGCCCCGTCGGCTCCCCGGAGCTATACCAGACTGATATGCTAATGTCAGACTTTGGCATCAGTCACGTGTATGGAGTTCTTAGGGGCCTACCGGGGACCACGGCCAGAACCTAGCCCCCTCAGAGAGGCAAGGGGAGCAATGGCCTACAGAAACCCCCATGTGGTTGGAAGCATTCTATGTCTGCCATCAACCAGGTCAAACGTCCAGAAAGGCAAGCATCCCAAAACAAATACCTATTCTGGTAAAAATTGCTACCAAAAGCCGAACTAGTGAATAGAACTCCCCAACAGAAAACAAGTAAACAAGTATGATGTCACACATCACCGCACCACCGTCTGCGCAGCTCCCGCCTCCCAGGGAGGGGGAAGGGGGAAGCCCCAGACTTCTCACGCTGGCTATCCATCCATCAGTTCTTCGGCTGATGCTAAAGGCACCGGTTGTGTGCTCCGGCTCTAGTGGTTGTTTCAGCAATGTGCCTAGAGTGTGGTGTCTGTCTTTTAAGCGGTGCTGGTGGAGACGCTTCGGCTTGCTTTTGGTCTTGGGGTTACATCTGTGGCATTCGTAAGCTGTCTCGTGCATTGTTTCACCTCCGGCCTGTTCTTGCGCCGCTTAGGCCGTCCTGGTCTCTGGACAGCGTGCTCTTTCTTCTCCTCAGTTGGTGGTGGCCCCTTCGGTTCGGGTTTGTTTTGACGGCTCTTTTCCTGTTGGCATTTGCCTCTAGGGCTCGGGTTGCTGAGCTTCTTGCTCTCCTTCGGTCATGGCGTTTGGTTTATTTGGTTGCAGCCATCTCCCTCTTTTCTGTCACGGGGTGAGGCTGCTGCGTTCCGGGAGAGTCCTTGGTTTGTTGATGCTTGGTTGGTCGGGCCAGGGGTGCGTTATGTTTTGTGTTCAGTTGCAGCCCTCCGCTGTTATTTGCGCGCCACGGTTTCTGTGTCCTGGGCGCAATTTGGGTTGATCCGGTTCCGTTCTTCCCTGTTATTGCGGCTAGCCAGCCTGTGTTCTTTGCCCGTGCCTGTGGCATTCATGAATTCACTGCTCTTGCTGCCATCTTTGCAGCGTGTCCTTGCTGACTTCGGGCACGGGGCTTTTTGGAGGTTGTACAGGGGCCTGGCTGCTCATTGTTTCGTGTCGTTCTCAGGCCCGTTCAGGCCTGTGTCACCTTGAGTTGGTGGTTGCAGCCAGTTGTCTCACTTTCCACTGAGGGGTGTGTGGTGTTTGCCTCCCCGATCCGTCCCTTTGACCTTCCTCTGTGGGTAGTTAGCTCTGGGGAGCCAATGGGGCTCCCCCCAGAAAACCAGCATTGAATGTAATGAAACGCCATTTTCTTGGTGTGACCCGGAGGCTCCCTGGCAACTCTCCCTCCCTCCGGTCGGCGTTTTTTTGCGTGTTTTGATATCCAGCCTCAGAACTGATGGGTGGATAGCAGCCGGCGTGAGAGATCTAGGGGGGCTCCCAGACAGACAGTGCTACGCAGACAGCGGCATGGTGACGTGTGACATCATACTTGTTTGCTTGTTTTCTATTGGGGAGTTCTACCCACTAGTTCGGCTTTTGGCAGCAATTTTCACCAGAATAGGGGTTTGTTTTGGGATGCTTACCTTTCTGGATATTTGACCCGGTCGATGGCAGACATAGAATGCTTCCAACCACACAGAGTTTCTATAGGCCATTGCTCCCCTTGCCTCTCTGAGGGGCCCAGGTTCTGGCCGTGGTCCCCGGTAGGCCCTACGAACTCCATACACATGACTGATGCCAAAGTCTGAAATTAGCATATCAGCCTGGTATAGCTCCGGGGAGCCTCTGGGTCACACCCAGAAAATGGCGTTTCATTACATTCAACACTGGTTTTTTAGCAGCTTTGTTTTCCTTACTAGACTCTATGGCCTCTGGCTGTTGAAGTTACAGGTTTACAAAATTCCTCTTTGTCAATGTTGTTGATTCTTATCATAATTTTGTATGTGGTGGTCATATTGCCTCTTTTCTCTCTACTAGCTTTGGCTAGTAGAAGGAAGGCATTAAATATAATGCCTTTAGTCTCTCCTCACAGCTGTGTTTTAGGGCCACAAGTCACTTATTAGCATGTCTTTGCATCTTTTCTAATTTATTCAAGAAGATACACACACAAAATATGTGTTGACAAGCGTGGCCACAGTGATATCAGCAGAAAGGTAAAGTAACAATTTTAGAAATGTACTTGCATGATCTAAATAAAAAACAAACTTATGCTCAGCATAGTTTAAGTGCTACAAGCATTAACCTAGTAATTTGTGGTGCAAAATTGCAACAGTATTAGTGCATGGATTGCTAATGGAAAACATACATTTCATGGCTGGGTCTTTGACTAACTTCATAATATAAACAGATTTCATGGCTAGGACTTTGACCAACTTTATAATATAAATAGTCACATAAAAAAACCAGTGTTGAATGTAATGAAACACCATTTTCTGGGTGAGGCCCGGAGGATCCCCAGAGCTAACTGGGCTGATATGAATGTATCAGATCCTGGCATCAGTCAATGCACATGGAGTTCTAGGCCTACCAGGGACCACAAGCCAGAACCTGGGCCCCCAGAGAGACACAAGGAGCAATGGCCTATAGAAACCCCGTGTGGTTGGAAGCATTCTGTTTGCCATCGACCGGATCAGGCACCCAGAAAGGTAAGCGCCCCAAAACAAACCCTTACTCTGGTTAAAACATTGCTACTGAAAGCTGAACTAGTGGACAAAACTCCCTAAATGAAAACAAGCAATCGAGCTTGATGTCACCACATTGCCATGCCGCTGTCTACGCACCCCTCCCCCTTCCCAGGAGGGGGAAGGGGGAAGCCCCAGACGCCCTACATCAGCTATCCACCCTGCAGTTCTGAGGCTGGATGAGGCCAGGACCCTGTTCAACCTCCAAAAATCCCGTGCCCAAATGTCAGCCCAAGACAAATTACCGAAGTTGGCAGCCAGCGCAGCAAACTTACGAACGTCATGGGCACGAGAATAGACCGCAGGAGCAAATACCACTGCGAACGACCTGGGAGAAATGAAACCTGGAACAGGGATGAAGGGAAACCGGATCAACCCAAAGCGTATCACCGGCCACTGAAGCCGTGGCGTATAGGTAATAGCGGTGAGCCGCAATTGGACACAACACATGATGCACCCCTGGCCTGACCAACCAAGCATCAACAACCAATGGACCTCTCCAGAAAGCAGTAGTCTCATTCTTTGCCAGAAAAGGAGACGGCTGCAAACGAACAATCCTACCACCAGGACAAAAAGAGCAGAAATCCCAGTGCCGGATGAGAGTATGAAGCTCCATGACCAGACCCTCAGAGGCCAACACTAACAGAAAAAGAGCCCCCAAACATGAACGGCCAGGAGAGTCAAACCCAGAGAACTCAGCAGACGAGTCACCGGAAGTGACGAACCCAAAAGAGCCAAGAACCGCATCGAACCCCTCGGTTCAGGCAATGAACCACCGGGAAGCAGTCCAAATGGAGCCGGATCGTCTATCCATGAGCAACCTGAACCCTCCAAAGTGACATCCACACCGCCGCAAACTCCCGCACCATGCTGTGGGCCCGACAAAGGGACGGACACCACTGCCTCTGGTCGGCCTGGTGAGCACTGGTCACAAAGCCCCAGCCAAGAGACGACGTGTCCGTGAACACATCGAGTGAGGGCTCAGGTAGGCGCCAAGGCACTGAACCCTGAAAAACCCGAAGAGGAAGCTGGTGACGCAGCAGCCAATGCAAGGCACCTGGAGGTCGAACTCAGTGAACACGAGAGCGGCGGAAGGGACGTCACCGAAAGGACAAGAACAGCTGACAAAGCCAAACCCGACCAGGCAGGTAGAGCATCACGGCAAAGTTCAGGCTCATGCAAAGACCCGGGAGCCCCTCCAGAAACAGGCAAAGGCGGAACTACAGCTGAAGTAGAGACTTCGGAGGGAGAGACAAGGAAGCGGTCCGAGAGTCCCACACAAAACCCAGCCTAGGCCAAACCTGAGAGGGAAGCAGATGGGACATCCTCCAGTTCAAGAAGAACCTGAACCCAGTGAGCTGGGATCCCTAGCGAGCAAACACGAGGACCGGCTGGGAGCCCAAACCAGCCAGTCATCGAGGTAGGCCAGAACCTGAATACCTAAGAAGCATTTAAGCCACCATGACCTGGGTAAGGTGTGTGAAAACGTGAGGTGTCAGATTCAAGTCGAATGAAAGGCAATGAAAGTGGCAACCCTGACGCCCCACAACAAAACCGAGCCAGTCCCTGAACCCCGGATGAATCTGGATGTGCCAATACTCGTCCCGGAGGTCCAGGAACACCATCCAAGTGCCCAGCTCCAAGAGCAGACGGACCTGAGACAGAGTAGTCATCCAAAAGGAGGGGCAATAAGCCCACGGGTTGAGACGGGACATGTCCAGAATGAACCTGAGGTCCATGCAGTTCTGTTTCGAAACTGGAAACACCCACCGGAGGGACAAGGTCATTTCAACCACGCCCAAGCAAACCCACTCCGAGATGACCCAATAGAGTGCAGAAGAGTTGGTGGTGCCTGCCCCACCAACCCTGAACCCCCTGAAGGAGGAGGGGCTACCCAACGCCATCGTAGGCCACATGAAATGACCTGAAAGGCCCACAAATCATGGGACCAGGCATGAGCAAACATCGTGAGCCTCCCCACCATCTCCCTGTCAATGGGACAAACCACAAAAGGGTCGAAGCGTGATTTCATTGATTGAAATCGAGTGTTCTTGTTTGTGTGACAGAATCATTAATGTAATTAATTAACTGTTTTGACTTGATTACCATCCAAGGGACGTGTATTAACGTAATTAATTTGAGTTACTGGAGATTGTCTTAGTAACAAGCCTTGCTTAATTTTGATTGTTTTAATTGTTTTGATTAATTGTTTTGCTACTGCAAGGGTTGATTGCAATTGAGTCTAAGTACAGTATACACCAATGTTCAGTTAGTTCACTGTTGTTGTTCTGGCCCTAGCAAGAGGGACCGAGATGTGTTCTCGTGATTTTACCAGCCGAGAGTGGTGGGATTAATTCCTGCTTCACTGGTAATTGATTAGCTGTCAAGAGCCCCTCAGGACATTAATGTAATGTAAAAGTTGTTGCCGTGGATTAGTCAGTAAGTTTTGTTGAATAAATTTGTTGTTGATGTATTAAAGTGTCTTTATGTCGCACCTTCAAAGAGTACTGCCCCCTATGATTGACCTGCTACAAGCTACACCATTACAGTATCTTGTAATTTTGACTGGTGTTGGCTTTTGGGATCGAACCTAATCATAGCCCAAACACTAAATACTAAAATTTGGTGTGAGAACCCATTGGCTAACCTGAAGATTGCTACAAGCAATTGAGGAGCTAACAACCTAGTGATTGGAGGATCACGTAATTAGACTCCGGCATTTGCTCTCACCTATACAGTACCTCAACTGAGGAATAATCTCACATCTGGCATCCACTCGTGGGGGGCATGTGGGTATTGTGCAGTTCTCAGAGGTATACTCTCACAATGAGTCATACTAACATGGCTGAAGATATGATAACCAAACCACATATCAAAAGATGAAGAAACAATGACATTTAGACCTTTCCTGGACCATTATCAAGTCATGTGTTGATAATGGATCATTATCAACATATGACTAGATAATGTTCCAGGATGGATCGAAACATCGTCATTTCTTCATCTTTTGATGTGTGGTTTGGCCATCAATTGTTGTTTTTAAAGACACCTACCAATAATAAAACTAGTGATTGTTCATAAATAATCACTGGCATTCAAAATGAGCACCACCAACAAAGAGTTGGAATATTTATAAAATTATTCTCAACCGATTTATTAACTCACAAAATATCCTATGTATTACAAAGCATCATGCCAATCCCAACCACAATTATTTTACTTGCTCATAATGATATTTTATTATGGAGACACTTTCTTAATAGTACAGTAGTTTAAAGTAGTATTAAAATTAAATTGCACCAAAATTAATTAAAATAAATAATAATAAAGAGCAATGTGAGATGCTGATTGGGTATCAAAACTGCAACCAACATACAGTGTTCATATACAGTACAGAAGAAACAAAGTACTGTATTTAACAACTGTAGTGTACAGCATGTATAAAAATATAAAAATTATGTAATTACTAAATAGGAAACCTAGATATATGTACAGTATACATGCCTGAATGACTGAAAATATTACATCATTACTTTTCTGTAATTACTTATTCCAAATATAATTCTAAAGTACTGTTTATCACAACTGCTTCAATCACACCTGTTTTATTAATAAAGGATATTTTGTTATTCTCTGCATTGGCTTCAGAAGAAAAGAAGTAAGAGTCAAGCCCTGGACAGCTGGATGCTCCTGGCACTGCTTCACAAGGTCTGCCCATGGCCCTCCAGCAGCACATCTAAAATTACAGAAGATTAAATGCCTTTTAATACCTATATTTTAATAATCTTGTTACTGTCATACATCATGTTTAACATTTTCAGCAAGAACAATGGAGTAAGGAACAAACCCACTTGTAGTCCTGAATGTGTCACATTTCCTGAATACATCACATTTTCATATATAATTTCCCCAAGACCAAAAAATTATATAACAAAAATGTGGCTCACGAAAATTGACGTGATGTCCTGTTTTTTGTTTGTGGGTCAGCGGGTAGGTTAGGTTTGGACAATTGAGTACAACAGTTTAGTGATGTTTGGAATGCTCAGGAGAATGATCTGAGCAAATAGCCAAGAAAGGTCTTTCTCTGGACATACAACATTTTCATGGTTAGCCCCCATTTAACTCAACAGATTGGTCCTGGGTTCATCTTGAGTATGGCACGATGTTTATGTATGTATGTATGTATATATATATATATATATATATATATATATATATATATATATATATATATATATATATATATATATATATATATATATATATATATATATATATATATATATATTGTGACGATAATCTCCTTCAAGAGATTGAGCCTGCTCTTCCCTCCATAATTACGTCTTCACAATTATATAAAAAGACTATGGAAGAAATGTCCAACAACGACAACAACACCAGCAAGGCTTGCCAGGGTGAGCAGAAACGTATGCAGCCAGCCACCTGTTCGAACTCCAACCACCAAACTACCCGTTGATCGCTACGGCTCCGCTGATTGGTCGCCGGTCTGGCTGCACCTGCCTCGCCCCCCCCAATACTACCTGATGTCTGGGGTCGCCCCAACATCAGTCCTCAGAATGTTCAGTGCTTTCGTAGCCAGCACTCCTCCCAGCTAGACGTTAGCGTGTACTGAGAGGTGGTGGTGGCTTTAAGCCAATATTCCAGCACCTCCCACTTAACTCTTGTTGCACTTCTTATTATTTTGCCTTAACGTAACTTTTCATTGTGTCATTTAAGTATTCTTATTATTTTGATTGATTGATTTTATTATACATATTTGTTTGTGCATTTTATTCATGTTTTAATTTATTTAACGTAATTAAAATTTCATTGTTAAAGTTTACTTGTGTTTTGTGTGTCTTCTCCTTACCTTACCACAGACGAAGTTCCAGTTTTTCTATTTTTTTTTATAACTATGTGACGAGGCCATACCCCTAGCCTTAAACAGCCGAACACCAACGCGTTACCGTCACAAGTTATATGGGGGCCTGTCCGGGAGCTTCACTCAGGTACTGGTGCCAAGTGGTAATTTATGGTAAGCGTATTTAACTTTGTTAACGTAGCTTTACTATTTTTCATTCAATTTCATTTTTTATAAGGTGCGGTGTATTGTGCATTACGAGAGTAACATATAGTGAAGGTGAGACAACTTTGGATTACGTGGTGACTGTAGGCCTCAGTCATACTCTTAATTGGTCATCTCTCCCTCCATGTTATTACTCGTATTTACCATCTATGTCCCTTGAATATTTCTCATTCTGACAGATCATCATATTGGTACCCTGGTACTGTGGTCTGCCCCGGGTCAAGAGTACCCAATCTTCTGCAATCTGACTGTAGGAGGACAAAGAGGGCCATAGTTCCTCTAGCTCGAACTTTAGTTGCTGAATTGGGACCTCAGCAGCAGTTCTCGTCACAAGTTGACACCTCGCACCCCTACACGTCAGTCAGAGATGATGATACATACAACGGTAGGGAATTAGCTTATTTTTCCAGAGCACAAAAGTTCGCTAATTCTGTAAGTATCATATTAAATTCAGTGGGAAAAACTTGCTTTATGTCCTATAGAGACTTGGCAAGGTATGCCTACATCCTTGGACTACCAATTTTACTTTTGAAGCATTTAACTGTTTCATTTGTTTTCGAAACTTTGTTTCATTTGTTAGTAGGATTTTCTTGCCCTTATTCTCTTACATGAGTACCGGGTACAAGATTTCCTGCGCCCTTGATTTAATTTAATCATTTAATATCTTTCACTTAACGTTAATTGTTAAAGATCACACAGGATAGGTACCAGTTGCCACGTTGTCCTGTTTCTGACATTTCATTATTGAACATTCGTGTACCTTTATTTGCTAATTTCACCATGTTTCGTCTCCAAACTTTCCGTGCAAATCCAGCAGGTGAAATAGGGACTTTAAGTCGTGCCAAGAGGACTGAACTACAAACTCTTGCACATGAGTATCAACTAGAAGTTCCCTACCAAGCCAACAAAAATGACCTACACAACCTGTTGCTGGATTACTATTTAGAGCAAGGTAAGATAGACTCTGAAACTCATGAAACTTACTATATTGCAGATAAAACTGATTTGGCAACGCTGAAACTCAAACTAGAGCTGGCCAAGATTGAACGTGAGCAGCAAAGGGAAGCCCTCGAACAACAAGAACGAGCTGCTGCCATACGGAGAGAAGAACAAGAACGTGAGATTGCACTACTCCAGGAGCGGGAACGTGTACAGCTTGAAACACTCCAGGAGCGGGAACGAGTACAGCTTGAAACCAAACGACGCGAGTTGGAGATGCAACGCGAACATGACAAGCAACAAGCAACTCTGGCTCTAGAGTGTCGTCAACGTGAAATCGCCTTGGAAACTTCCCACTTCACTCAACGCCAACAAGCTACTGCCAATCTTCCCGTCAGTTTTAATATATCACATGCAAGTAAGTTAATGCCATCCTTTGTAGAAGCAGAAGTTGATGTTTTTTTCACCACCTTTGAAACCCTTGCTAATCAACTCAGTTGGCCTGTCAACCAATGGGCCACACTTCTCAGAGTCCATCTTACAGGTAGAGCTGCAGTCACACTCAGTACTTTGGCGTCTGAGAATGACTACTACACTCTGAAACAAGCAGTGTTGGACGCCTACCTACTTTCCACCGAAAGTTATAGAAGGAAATTCCGTGACCACCTGAAGGCAAGTACCACTACCTTCCTCGAGTTTGCTAACACGAAACGGAGGTATTTCATGAAATGGCTGGAAGCAGCACATGTCTCTACTTTTACAGAACTCGTCAACCTGATGCTTGTTGAAGAATTCTTGAGACGTGTGCCGCCTCCTGTCCGCCTCTACTTAGCAGATAAAGAAGAAACCGACTACCTGAAGTGTGCTAAGTCGGCTGACACTTACAGCCTCATCCACCGGCTGACACCTGAACCATCCTCCAGTAAGAAGTCGTGGTACAGTTACGAAAAGGTGAGCCCCGATCAAGCTGGTTCACAACTGTACTGCAAGTATTGTAGACTCTATGGACATACCATAGACAAGTGTGGTAAGTCTCAATACAAGGGAACCACTGACCAACAACGACCCAAACCAACTCCTCCTAAGTCCGGTAAGCCTGTGATGAATGTTGGTGTTGATGTTAATGATCTTTCTCTTTTCAGTAACCACCTGTATACTGGAACTGTCTCTGCCAACGGTTCAAATCCGGAGGGACGTTTCAAATTGAAGATCTTGAGGGACACAGCGGCTCTACAATCGATCATCTTGAAGTCGGCTGTGCCCAACATCGTCTACACCGGGGAAACAGTCTTCATCACTGACCTCACTGCTACCACTCCATACCCTCTAGCCAGAGTCCACCTGGATTGTCCCTACGTGAACGGGGAAGTCCAAGTCGCCGTCAGGGAAAAGCCTTTTCCCATGCCTGGAGTGCAACTTCTCCTAGGCAACGACTTGGCAGAAGACCTGCAACCGACCAACCTGATCGTCATGGACAAACACCAGGTGTGTAACTCTGTGCCCATAAACCCTATTCTTGAGTATGTTCCAGCAGAGGTTCAAGAGAGTGATGAAGTTTCTCCTCCGGTTCTCGTGACCACCCGTGCACAAGCCGCACGTCCACAGCCAGCTGACTCTACTGCTACCGCTGTCCCTCAAGACCCTCAGAAACTACCCCCGCATCTGACCAAGTTGGAGTTCCGTAAGTTGCAGAGGGAAGATCTTACTTTAACACCATTGTTTTTCCAGGCTGAGACTCAACCCGACAGTATTCCTGGGTTCTTCCTAGAGAACGACTTGCTCTACCGCAGATATAGACCCAGTAAACTGAAGGAGGAGGACGATTGGGCCAACACCGAACAACTTGTGATTCCCACCAGCCTGCGGCCCACTATTCTACACCTGGCCCATGGAGCATTCTCCCACTACGGCTTCAACAAGACTTACCATGGGATTCGTCAAGACTACTACTGGCCAGGTATGGTAAACAACGTCAAACAGTACGTAAAACAGTGTCATACATGTCAGATGGCAGGCAAACCGAACGTCTCCATTCCCAGAGCACCACTGATTCCCATACAGGTGCCTGCGGAACCTTTCCACAGACTCATAATAGACTGTGTTGGTCCTTTACCTCGGACCAGTTCAGGTAACGCCTACATCCTAACCATCCTGTGTCCTACCACCAGATTTCCCATAGCAGTTCCAGTGAAGAACATCACGGCTGCTACGGTTATCAAACATCTATTGAAGATCTTCACTCAATACGGATTTCCCAGGGAGATTCAAAGTGACTGTGGCACCAACTTCACCAGTGATCTCTTCAAAAGGACACTGGAGGAGTTCAACATCAAACAGGTATTGTCCAGCCCCTATCATCCTGCTTCACAGGGTTCTCTTGAACGTAGTCATCAGACCATCAAAGCACTCTTGAAAAAGTTTTGTAGTGAAACCTCGAAGGATTGGGATAAGCAGATTGACCTAATAATGTGTATTTTCAGAAGTCTCCCCAATGAGTCCCTAGGAGTATCTCCTTATGAGATGCTCTACGGCCGTAAGTGCCGTACTCCCCTTAAGGCTTTCAAAGACTCTCTCAGAGATGCCACCTTCAGTGAGCATCAGAATGTGCCCCAGTTTCTTCAAAACCTTCAACACATTCTAGAGAGAGTCCACCGCTTTGCCCATGATAATCTATTGAAAGCCCAGGTGAGAATGAAGACTCATTACGACCAGACCAGCAAAGTAAGAAAATTCAAGCCGGGAGACTTCGTCCTTGCTTATTTCCCTATCCCAGGTTCACCTTTACAGAACAGATTTTCAGGACCCTACTGCGTCAAAGAGTGCAGGAATAATAATAATTATGTGATAGAGACTCCAGATAGGCGGCGGAAGACCCAGCTGTGCCACGTCAACCTCCTGAAGCAATATAATGGTACTCCTCCCACTGTCTTGATTAATTGTTCTACCTTCACAGAACCCTACATCCACAGTGAGACCATCCCGGCTTCTTCTCCCGAAAGCACTGACAGGGAGTCGGCGCTTTCTAATTCCAAAATCCTTAATGATCTTCCCAAATGCTTTCAGGATAATAATCGTGCTCCTATGCCCTCTTCTAATTCCACTCTCACCTCGTCAGATAAGCCCTACATCCTCCATGTCGACGCCAATGGTACCGACGATGGTGGTGTCGTGATGCAGCAACGAGGCGAGAAGAATTCACCTGTCAGCGACTACTGCTACAAGGAACGACGGAACAATTGGCAAGGAGCTACTCTTCCTCATCCTGAAGCCTCAGCACTTCACTCCACACCTGAAAAGTGCTCGGTCCACCATCAATACGGACCACACCACCCTACACCTCCTGCAGCACGCCCACTTCTCATCTCAACGTCTTCTACTATGGGCTTGCTAACTGCAGAAATTCAACCTGGAGACACGCTATACCAAGAGTCTGACAACATCTTAGCCCATGATCTCTCCAGAGTTTATGAAGTAGAAGCAACTCCATCCATTACTCCACCACATAACGACGTACTTCTTCCAGAACCGCAGGCTTCGGGGGAGAGTTGTGACGATAATCTCCTTCAAGAGATTGAGCCTGCTCTTCCCTCCATAATTACGTCTTCACAATTATATAAAAAGACTATGGAAGAAATGTCCAACAACGACAACAACACCAGCAAGGCTTGCCAGGGTGAGCAGAAACGTATGCAGCCAGCCACCTGTTCGAACTCCAACCACCAAACTACCCGTTGATCGCTACGGCTCCGCTGATTGGTCGCCGGTCTGGCTGCACCTGCCTCGCCCCCCCCAATACTACCTGATGTCTGGGGTCGCCCCAACATCAGTCCTCAGAATGTTCAGTGCTTTCGTAGCCAGCACTCCTCCCAGCTAGACGTTAGCGTGTACTGAGAGAGGTGGTGGCTTTAAGCCAATATTCCAGCACCTCCCACTTAACTCTTGTTGCACTTCTTATTATTTTGCCTTAACGTAACTTTTCATTGTGTCATTTAAGTATTCTTATTATTTTGATTGATTGATTTTATTATACATATTTGTTTGTGCATTTTATTCATGTTTTAATTTATTTAACGTAATTAAAATTTCATTGTTAAAGTTTACTTGTGTTTTGTGTGTCTTCTCCTTACCTTACCACAGACGAAGTTCCAGTTTTTCTATTTTTTTTTATAACTATGTGACGAGGCCATACCCCTAGCCTTAAACAGCCGAACACCAACGCGTTACCGTCACAATATATATATATATATATATATATATATATATATATATATATATATATATATATATATATATATATATATATATATATATATATATATATATATATATATATATATATATATATATATATATATATATATATATATATATATATATATATATATATATATATATATATATATATATATATATATATATATATATATATATATATATATATATATATATATATATATATATATATATATATATATATATATATATATATATATATATATATATATATATATATATATATATATATATATATATATATATATATATATATATATATATATATATATATATATATATATATATATATATATATATATATATATATATATATATATAGTATATTTTTACATTTAATGCCTCAGTTCACCTATTACAGTAAATAGGTACTGAGGAGTTAGAAGGCTGTTGTGGGTTGCATCCTAGAACATACGGAAGGGACCTTGTAATGTGTTAATGTTTAAATATTTGTTGTGCTGTAAGGTGAACTTTTGAAACTCCCGCCAAGGCAGCAGATACTATTTACGAGGCGTGAATTGTTACCCTCTAAAAGTAAGTAAACAGTGTCCCAATGCTTATAAAATCACTCCCAAGTACATGCTGTGATTGGAAAACATGATGAAAATGTGTGTTAAATGTAGAAAGCCAGTGCTTAACTCAGTAATAAATGAGAAGTAAGAAAACTTGAAGAGGAAAAAACATGTTTTTACTATGATACAATACTGTGCATCTAGTGATGAACAATATTTACTTTTTTTATAGTAAGGCTATAAAAAGGCTTCTCTAACTAGATGATAAGCATGTTCAACTTGTTAAGGAAGGTTTTCCCAGAGAACAAGACACCAAATATATAGCATGAAGGTAAACATACAAACCCTAAGTTTGTTATTTTTTTTTACTATAGTCACAATGTAGTACACTCTTTCTTCTTTTCCACATTGCTCTCTTTTCTATTCAGTATTTTAGTTCATTATTTTTCAAAAACTCGTGTATGTTGTATCCTGGAGAATTGTTTACTTAGCAGTATTTAAGTCATGGGAATTAGGCAAGTATTGTGGGATGCATCCTAACAAAGGTCAATCACTTGCCTAGGAAAAGTCTTGATAAGCCTAACACGCTTCTTGTACTTGACAATGGAAAACTAATTATAAATAAATCAACATATTATACAAATCATTTCGGTTAATTTAAAAAAAAAAATTCTGTACTGTACTAACTTTTCGCCTAGTAAAGTTGCCCCAAGAATTTGTATGCTGCAGAACCTCAGGTAAGGTGTTAACTGACTTATCTGCAAGATTAAATCATTATTACACTTCAGTACATTAAGCCACATGTAGTTAAAGGTATATCATGCTTTTCTACCAAATACTACAACCTCAACTTTTAATAAATACATATCCTATTTGAACATTTATACATTCAATTAATAGTATTACCCTTTCTCTCCAGATCCTTCTTACTAATTAATATATGATTAGCAAATTAATACATTAAAAACCTTACCTGCTGACACAAAACATCAGCAATCATAGTAACGCCCCCTCTGCTGTTCATGCAACGAACTTTTAGCGCTCTGGAACACAAAACATATTCACTGAAGTTATGACATACCTTTTAAATGTGCACTAACTGATATAAAAAGTGGAAAAACAAATAATTATTGGCTTTCTGTTTTAAATTTTAATGATAATATCTCCATAAGCAAGAAAGGTGCATACAATCTGAGGCATTAACCTCAGGATAACAATAGTCATTAACCTTAGAATATTGACTACAGAATCAACTTCAATTTGCACAAGTGCAGCATATACAACTTTTGTCTACATTTAGTTTTAAATATTTGTAATACTGTTCAACTGAGTAAACATTTTCTCTAAGCAACCCTAGCCTAATCTAACCTAGGAAAAGACCCTATATTATGTTAGGTTCCTAACTAGGAGATGAGCTCCTTCTGTTACTGTATTTTTGTTTTGTTTTATTAACAAGTGTAGGTATACCGAGCATTATGCTGTTACCCAATTTGACATAAGGGATTACAAAGTGTAGGTTAAGAGCTAGAAGTTCATATAATATTCCCATTTCACAGGATGGTTAGTCATACATGGAATCAAAACAAAACATGAGATGAGAGTCTAGTCTACCAGCCTGCATTAGCAGGCTTTGGGTACAGCATGATATCATCTTCCAATATCTGTGAGTGTATGAAATAATTACAAAACTCAAAGTATATCATGCCATTTGGTCTAAAATCATTGATAACAGAGCATTCACAAATATAGTGTTGAAGAGAGTAATTACATAATGAGATCTACACTTCAGGTAATTACCTAAGTAATTATCAAGTGTAGTTGCAGGTTGAGAGCTACGATTGTGATGTCCCGTCTTCCCAGTACTCTTTGCTGTATAACGCTTTGAAACTACTGACGGTTTTGGCCTCCACCACCTTCTTACTTAGTCTGTTCCAACTGTCTACCACTCTCTTTACAAGAAAATTGTCTAGTTTTTTTTTGGCACCTCTGTTTTCTTAGCTTGAATCAGTGTCCTCTTGTTTGTGAAGTTCTTAGTTTCAAGAATTCCTCCTTGTCAATTTGGTCTATTCCTGTTAGTGTTTTGTAAGATGTGATCATATCACCTTTCTCTTTCTTTTATCTTCTAGTTTTGGCATGTTTAATGCCTCTAGTCTCTCCTTGTAACTCTTGTTTTTCTGGAAGCCATTTTTGTTCTGGAAGCCATTTTGTAACATGCCATTGCACCTTTTTCAGTTTATTTATATGCTTTGGGCACCATACAAGATTTGAGATTTGGGCACCATACAACTGTTGCATATTCCAATTTTGGTCTCACAAAAGTCATGAACAGTTTCTTTAGTATTTCACCATCCATATAATTAAAAGCAAGTCTGAAGTTGGAAAGCAACGCATATGCGCCTCTCACAATGTCATTTGTGTTATTCTGGCGATAGTTTACTATCCAAAACCACCCCTAAGTCTCGTTCTTTATTAGAATTCTGTAAGTACTTTCCACATAATTTGTAAGTTGTGGGCGGTCTATTTTCTCTGATTCCACATGCCATAACATGGCATTTATTCACATTGAATTCCATTTGCCACTTGACACTCCAAGCACTTATTTTCTGTAGATCAATTTGAAGAGCATTGCAATTGTCTGCATCTCCTATCTTCCCAGTATCTTAGCATCATCCGCAAACATGTTCATATAATTCAGTATTCATTCCGGTAGATCGTTTATGTAAACAATGAACATTACTGGTGCAAGAACTGAACCCCTGTGGTTCTCCGCTAGTAACACTACTCCAGTCAGATACATTGTCTCTGATTACTGCCCTCATCTGTCTGTCAGTTAGAAAATTTTTCATTCATGTCAGAAGTCTCCCTATCACCCCTCCAGCATGCTCGAGTTTATACAACAGCCTCTTGTGTGGGACTCTATCAAAAGCATATTTTAGGTCCAGATAGACACAGTCAACCCAACCACCTTTTTCCTGTAGTATCTCTGTGGCTCTATCATAAAAGATTTGTGACACAGGATCTTCCTGTTCGAAAACCATACTGTCTGTCAATTATTACGTCATTACCCGATTTTCCTGAGGGCCACTAACCCTAGTGGCCTTGACAAGGACAGGAAGCCGGTGGGTTGTTGAAGGTCCCCTATTTGTTTTGATGATCTTTTTCAGGTATATGTTGAAATTGGGCACAGTTTTGGCAGTTACGGCTTAGGTGGGTAGGCAGTTCCATGGGTTAACAATCCTGTGGGTAAAAAGCATCTTTCTCAGTCCTACTTTGTGGCTTGTTGAGCTTGAAACCGTTGCTCCTTGTTTGTGTTACATCTGACCTAAAGAAAATATCCTGATCAACATCCTTTAACTTGTTCAATATTTTAAAAGTTTCAATGAGATCTGCCCTGTAATGCCTGGTTTGCAGTGTTGTTAGCCCTGTGACCTTCAAGAGTTTCTGATATGAGAGATGACTTAGCTCTGGAATGACTTTTGTTGCCCGGTGTTGCACCTTCTCCAGGGCAGCTATGTCCTTCTGAAAATGAGGTCTCCATGCTTGGATACAGTAATCTAAGTGAGATTAAGCACCTGAGATCTATACAGTTGAATCATTGCCCTCTTTTCCATATAGTCAAAAGTAAGCTTAATTATCCCAAGAGTTTGGTTAACTTTTCTGACTGCTGTACCCACCTGTTGTGCGACTTTAAAAAGAGTGGTGGATCTTGACTCCAAGGTCCCTTTCTTCATCAATCTGCTGTAATATAATGCTATTAATTTGGTAGTCATCGCATGGGGTTGTTATGCCCCACATACAGGGTCTTTCATTTGTTGATATTTAAAAGCATGTGCCAGTCTTTTGACCATTTGTGGAGTTCATGTAGATCTCTTTGTAAGGCTTCAGTATCATTATCATTTCCCACTTTACCATATATCTTT
This sequence comes from Procambarus clarkii, assembly GCF_040958095.1. Classification (NCBI taxonomy): domain Eukaryota; kingdom Metazoa; phylum Arthropoda; class Malacostraca; order Decapoda; family Cambaridae; genus Procambarus; species Procambarus clarkii. The sequence goes on from NC_091156.1 coordinate 17,461,245, forward strand.
GTGTCATCTGCAAATTTGATGACGTGGTTTGTAATACTGTATTCTCATTTATGTCATTGATGTACAGTATATGACAAAAAGGGTTGACCCCAAAATGTACCCTTGCGGTACCCCTTATACCACATTTTTTAATTCAGATTCATTTTCATTTAGCACAACCCTTTGATTTCTTTGCTTCAACCATTGTTTTATTCAATCTAATATTTTACCATTTATTCCATGGGCCTGTAATTTCCTTGCCAGTCTTTCATGTAGTACCTTATCAAAGGCTTTAGCAAAATCCATGTACCTGTATACTACATCCACCAGAAGGCCTTTGTCTGAGAAGCTGGTTATCTTTTCCAAAAATGTAAGCAAATTTTTAAGGCAAGATCTGTTTTTAACAAATCCATGTTGTGTCGATTGTACAAGGTTGTTCACTGAAAAATGGTGAATGATTCCCTCCCTGAGGATTCTCTCCATGAGCTTGCAGATGTGTGATGTCAAGCTGATCGACTGGTAGTTTTCTGCTGAGCTCTTTCTGCCTTTTCTGTGGGGAGCTCTTTCTGCCTTTTCTGTGGGGAGCCCCCTTCAGCTCCCTGGAGCTATTGAACTGATTTATGATATATTAGTTTGAGGCATCAGTCAATTGGAGTTTAGCCTAATGGGGACCACGAGCCAGGACCTGGGCCCCCCTCACAGAAGCACAGGGAGCAATGGCCTACGGAAACCCCCATGTAGTTGGGAGCATTCCATGTCTGCCATTGACCGGGGTTAGGCACACAGAAAAGCAGGCATAACAAAGCAGAACCCACTTGGTAAGAAATTCCAACCGAAGACCGAACAGAGAGGTAGAACGCCCCCAAATTCTAAAGAAACAAGCAAACAGGCAAACGTCATACTCTGCCACCACGCCACTCGTCCGCGCAGCCCTCCATTCCCTGGACCCCCGTGCCAGCTACTCTCACCTCTAGTTCGTTGGCTGATGCGATCTGGGCCGGATGTCAACTCTGGCATCGATTTCTTGGAAGTCTTTATGCCTTTGTGGTGTTTTCTGCTACTTGTGATGCAGTGGCCAGGTGTAACTACAGTGTACTGGGCTGCATGCACTTAGGGCTATCTTCCCTAGGTGCCCAATAAGTAATACCTTTGGGTTCCAGGTTTACATTCCATAGAGCCTTTGGGATTCCACTTCTGAAGGGGTTCTTGCTGCTCGGTGTTTACCATGCCCTTGGGGCCAGCTGGGGTTTCGTGGCCTTTGTTTGGCCTTGGGTAGGAAGTGGTATTGTTGCTGGTTGGGGCGCAAGGTGCTGTGCTACCTATGTGGCAGCTATGTTCCTGTTCCTTCTGGTGGCATTTTGCAGGGCTTTTCTTTTATCTTGTTCTTCTTTGCCAGGAGGGGGTCTGCCTTGTTTGGCTATTAGTCCACATAGGGTATACTGGTGGCCCTCCTCTAGGCCCCAATGCTTGTACATGTCACAGGGGTCCAGTTTTAGCTCATTTTCCTTGTTAGCTTTTGGATTTAACCAGCTAGCATTACCTTGCCTGGGCTACCCATAGACGACATCCAAACGGGCCCTGAAAACCCTCCGTTGGGGCTCAGTTGACCGATGGATGTGCCCTCTGAGTTCCACCTCGCCTTGTGCGAGTTTGAAGATTGTTCTGTGCCCTTGTCTCAGGGTAACAGTCACCAGTTTTGCCTTTGTCATGCTGCCTTTTGGGTCAATGACACCTTTGACCAGGAGTCTTGCGAGACATGTTCTCTGCTCGTTCTCCATTTTACCTATTCTGTTGTCACTGAGGTAAGGGTATAGGTGGCATCTACATTGCATGCTAGGTTTATGTTGTTGCAATACGCTAGGTTGATTTGAGCTCACTAAATCTCTTTTCCAATTTATTTATCTATATTTTATTTTATTTATATATAGAAGAATTCTTACATTCTTGTAAAGCCACTAGCACAAATAGTATTTCGGGCAGGTCTTTAATTCTAACTTTTCCTGGAATATGACCCGCAAAATCATTCAACAACCAGGTACCCATTTACTGCTGGGTGAACAGAGGCTGCAGTTAAGGACTGGCACCCAATCAGTCCTCCACGGCCAGGATACAAACCCATGCCAAAGTGCTCATGAAGTGCCAGGCAAGTGCTCTGCAACTGTGCCATGTGTACTGTTAAATCCTCTTAGTCTCTTGCATACATTTTATTGCATCCACTGCAACAAATGCAATATACACCCGCATTTAGAATTCTCTCTATATTATTAAGAGCATTGTGGAAAAGCAGGAAAGGACTTACTTGCTGGAAAAGATGGCAAATGAGTGACAAGAAAGAAGTGAAGATCATCAGCAATGAGTCAACCATCAGTGTCCTATATACACTTCAAGGGTGCTGGATATCTAAGAGATAACAAGCAGCCAACAACCCAGCACTTGACTAGACCTCAGAAATTCTAGAGCCCTGATAATAATCGTGAACATGTTGACCAATCAGCATTGGGCAACTGGATATGGTTGACCAAACCTTAACTGGTATTAATGGAGTAAAATTTATTTGACTTGACCATCAGAAATATGATTATGAGCAAGTCAGAGAAGAAAGTGTCTTATTTTTTAAAAGTCAGCTACACCTTGCAAGGCAGGATTTCAGTAATTACCTAAGTGTAGTTGTAGGATGAGAGCTACGCTCGTGGTGTCCCGTCTTCCCAACACTCTTTGTCATATAATGCTTTGAAATTACTGACGGTTTTAGCCTCCACCACCTTCTCAACTTGTTCCAACCGTCTACCACTATGTTTACAAAAGTGAATTTTCGTATATTTCTCCAGCAGCTTTGTTTCGTTAGTTTAAATCTATGACCTCTTGCTTTTGAAGTTCCGGGTCTCAGGAATTCTTCCCTATCAATTTTATCGATTCCTGTTACTATTTTGAACGTAGTGATCATATCGCCTCTTTTGCTTCTATCTTCTAGTTTTTGCATATTTAATGCCTCTAACCTCTCCTCGTAGCTCTTGCCCTTCAGTTCTGGGAGCCACTTAGTAGCATGTCTTTTCACCTTTTCCAGTTTGTTGATGTGCTTCTTAAGATATGGGCACCACACAACCGCTGCATATTCCAGCTTTGGTCTAATAAAAGTCAAGAACAATTTCTTTAGTATTTCGCCATCCATGTATTTAAAAGCAATTCTGAGGTTAGAAAGTGTAGCACAGGCTCCTCGCACAATGTTCTTAATGTGGTCCTCAGGTGACAGTTTTCTTTCTAGAACCACCCCTAGATCCCTTTTTTTGTCAGAATTCTTTAAAGATTTCTCACATAATTTATAGGTTGTGTGTATAGTAGCTCATTGTTTATGCTGAATCTGTCCTCCTTTCTTGTGGAGGCATGACAGTGAGCATGGTAGCCTATTGAGACCCCAGATGACCAGGGCTGCCAACTGGTCGTGGCTGGGAGAATCGGGGCAGGCTTTTCAATATTTTCTCATAGAAATGTTAATAACTTTGTATCGCCTTTTGACTCTCTGATCAGTTTACCTTCATTGTGGGTTGATCTTTGATCTACACATGCTCTTCTTGTTATTTTGAGGAGGCTAGATTTCAGTCCTGACTACCAGTAAGCAGAGAACTTCTCAGCAGCTTGACATTACAGGGGCAGTTCTTTGCTACCAGTGACATTAGCTCCAGGAAGCCATTACGGAGACAAAACAGATGCAGTCATATATGTACTGTAATACTAATAACCTATCTTGAGATGATTTCGGGCTTTAGTGTCCCCGCGGCCCGGTCCTCGACCAGGCCTCCACCCCCAGGAAGCAGCCCGTGAAAGCTGACTAACACCCAGGTACCTATTTTACTGCTAGGTAACAGGGGCATAGGGTGAAAGAAACTCTGCCCATTGTTTCTCGCCGGCGCTTGGGATCGAACCCAGGACCACAAGATCACAAGTACAGCGTGCTGTCCACTCGGCCGACCGGCTCCCCAAGTTTTCTTGGACCTAACTTGCAGGAGACCAAGATCTAACATAATAAACAAGTCACATTTGTACATAAAGTATATGTGATTGCTTAATGAAAGTGCACTTAGAAACCATGTGCAGCACTAATCACCATGATCTAATAAAAACTTTCAATGAACAGTGAGAGGTCAAGGATCAATTATGACAAGAAAACCCACCTGAAAGTACTACTGAGCCAGCACAGAGAAGACTGTGCTCAAATCAGATCTCAGTTGATTGAGAAGATCTCAATTGCCAGTTAGTAAACTTTCGAAAAAAAAAATTAAAAGTGTGTGTAAACATACCGAAACATTGCCCACTGAAAGCACAAGATGACTGTGCAAGAGACGAACAAGGAAAGTGAATTTAGACACTGATTTCTCATTGATTGGAAAATCTGGCTACAGGTAAAGCTTGAAAGTGATGTGGAGTGTTCAGACACCTCTGTTGACAGCACAGGTGGTAACATCTGATGTCAGGCTAGCATAGCATTTTAGCAGATCAATACTTGGTAGTTTCTTTGAAGAAAAAACTGGTTAGAACATGTATTTTCAGAATACATGCAATAGTTGAGTGAGCCTTCTGACAAGCATTTTGGGCAGAATTGAGAAGTCTACAGTGCCTCCCTTCTCCAATTCATCCCTTACTATGTCAGGGATGAGGAGGATGAAATGATCAGCCGTGAATTTGGCAAAGTCCTGGGAAGAGCTGGATATTTCCAGAGGAAGAAACTGAATGGTTAAGCTCAGCATGTGTCAGAAACACAAAATAATTGCTAGAAGTCATGATGACAAAGCTGATTGTCACTACCATTGCTCCTGTTCCATACTGTGTAGTGTCAAAATTCTTTATTCAGTAAATTTTTAAAACAATGCAAATGTACAAGCAAAGCATGCTAATTTAAACAGCTGAGAGTACCAATAGCATTATTTTCAGCACTACTGTATTCTCAAATCCAGTAAAATCTAAGATTTAGCAGATATTAAAAATAAACAACAAATATTAATGAGCATTCAGATCTATTCTACAGACCAATAAGCAAAACCAAGTAGGCTAAGAAATCCTATTAAAGCTAACCAAGATAACCATAACCTTGTCTTATACAGGCTATGTAGGAGTAATATAATTCTTTTTATTATTATTTTTGTTTACACTTTGTTGGGAAATCAATTCCATAGGATAAAATCACATTATTTAACTATCCTGGGTAAGAGGCCAGTGCAATGTAAGCATTCTTATGACTTCACCAAATCGTTAATAGAGAAGGCCCTCCCACATGTAGAACTCATTCCTTAAAATCAGTTTGAAGAATGCAGGCTCTGGAAAAAAAAGATTCCCAAACATAGGCTTAGAGATAAATTAATTATTGATAACAATATAACAGATAATGCTGAAGAGCATGAAATCAAATATTAAAAGAATGATCATTATACATCTCTCCAAACAGCAACTTTCTTTTAGTAACCAGAGGCCTTTACTAATAAATCAAGTGTTACAACTGTATAATGAAATGCCCTATTCTGGAGGGCCTTTGATTAGTCTAAGGAAATTGTACCAGGTCTCTTGAGATCCACCCTGTCCTACTGGTTTAGGGAACCTGGGGATCAGAAAACTACCCAAAACCAATAATAAACTTACAAAAAGAATTGACACAGCACAAGAAGCAATTGCTTTTAGTGATATATGAACTTTGGGTCAAACAATTGCTGCCATGCACAAATTACTGTAACACTAATGAGCCCAACTGCCACCAGATGGTGGCCATGGTTACTCAGGGCCTGGCCAGCTCCTCACTTCCTTCATAAACTGACAATACAAAACCCCAAAATTACCAAGGGAAAAAATGGAACAGGGCGGGAATGGGTAGCTACTGAAAGGCCCGCCATTAAAGGGAATTCTATTACATTCAAAGCATGATTTCTGGGAAGCCTTCCTCAGTAACTCCTTGAGCTTACTCCTAATAGTCCCTCATCAGAGCAAAGCAACTTTTCAGAGAGGAAAAACAAGGGATTAGTAGGAACAGAAAAGATGTAATAGCTGACCTAGTGCAAATGCCAGCAGGAGTGCAGGGCATGGGGAAAAGGAGTAATAACTTGCCAAATGCTTAAGTACCACACAGGCCCGGTGTGGCCAAGGAACAGTCAGTTAACAAGCCAAATTCTGTGAGCCCAGTCATCAGTCATGGACCATGACCCAAAAATGTAACCAAAGCAGAGAAGGGCTTCTGAACTATGTTCAAGACTAAAGTTTTTTTGTTGGTCAGCTAGAAAACTATTGTTGTGGCTCTATTAACCATGTTGTGGTTGATAGGCATTAAGCCCAACACCAAACCAAACCATGTGGGCAGCTGTCAGGATTGCATTTGAGATGGTGGTCAGTTCATCAATTTTATGGTAGTTTGTCCTTTGGCAATGATTGTTCACCTTGTTTACCTAAAGGTCTTCAAGCAGTCACTAGTTTTGGTGTGCCTATCTTTTCCGATGGGTTATTTCACAGTTTTGAGTAGGTCACCGATCCCCAGGCTCCCCCTTTTATCATAAAAGAGCCAGATTCTGGTCCTTGCCACCGATAGATAGACAAGGGTGAGTCTTAGAGACCTGGAGCATTTGCCTCAGGCCTGGCAATATCAGTACTTAAGCTCAGGGAGCTACTGAAGTTTCTTTGCAGAAACTGCAGAATAAACTGAATGCACAACTAGCAATATACTATACGGTAATTAAATGTAACACTAATGAAATAGAAAAGGCAGCTTGTTACTTTAATAGTGGTAGTTCTAATCATTAGTTAATCCTAGCAGCATAACATACATCATCTAAAGCTACTATCTTTTGGAAGTTATGATTGAAGGTTTTGGGAAGGTGGGTGAGGGAGGGTAAGGGATGGCAGATTGGGGGAGGGAAAAGGGACAGAGGTCGGGAAGCAAATGGGATGGAAAATAGGATAAGGGGGAAAAAGAGAAAAGGACTGAGGTGGGGAATAGAAAGGGATGAAAGATGGGGCAAGGGGAAAAAGAGAAAGGGACTGAGGTGGGGCAAGATTGGAAGGAAAAGGATGGAGGTGGGGCAAGGTGGGGGGAAGGAAAGGGACAGAGGTGGGGCACAGTGGGGAGGGAAAGGGATAGGAGATGAGGCAAGGAGAGAGGATGGAGAAAAAAAAGGAATAGGATGGAAGGTGGGGCAAGGTGGAGCAGGAAGAGAAAGGTATGGGAGCCAGAACAGCTGGAAATGGATGGAGAAGCAGGTGGCTGCTGAATCAGTATGTAAAGCTTAAGGACCCATCCACTTTGGTTTTGTTGTTTTACTGTTACTGCTGTTAAAGTGGGGTGTGTAGTTAGTGTATCAATATCGGGACGTAGTTATTTCATTTGGGCAGTATTAACACCAAAGGCTAAAATGCCCTTAGTCTGTACAAGGTTTGCTAGTGCATCTGATTCAAATGCGAGGTTTAAAAATCTGCAGACATCTGGCCCATTATCAGTCATATTGATTGGGATGAACATGAGGTCATCATCCTGTACATGGATTTCCTGAGTCATGTACTCACCTAGTTGTGTTTGCAGGGGTTAAGCTTTGGCTTTTTGGTCCTGCCTCTCAACCAAAGAGAAAGATGTCATCTTGCTCATGTGCAGAAATGAATAGAATATGAATGGGGGTTTAGGGTTAGGAAGTTATCCTTGAGCTTGATGATGATGTCTTGGGCAAGCACTTGAGGTACCTGTCGTTTACCTGTCCGAGGATCAACATCCCCCGCTGTGCAGTCTCTGACTAGCCCTCTTGGTTGGAGGTCTGATCAACTAGGCTGTTTGATGCAGCTGCTCATAGCCTGACATGAGTCACAGCCTAGATGATCAGGTTTCCTTTGAAGGTGCTTGTCAAGTTCTCTTTTGAACACTGTGAGAAGTTGGACAAGTCACTGTTAAGGATTAAATGAGTAGCTCTTGAAGTGACCCCAAACACATCCTAGAATGTACAGTAATTTGATTTGCTCATATGCTATATTCAGTATCGTTGCTGGGAATCACACACGTTTATGTATGTGAAGTGATTCTGAACCTTGGTTGACATGGTCCCAGGGTAGAGGTGGGCAAACATGCCCCCTATGTTACTGCACATCTAGGTGACTTTTGATACAGTTGGACTAATTAGTATGGAAGGTTAAAACTTGTCATACATGCTGCTTCATAGGAGAAACTTCTAATTTATGATTTCTAGTAACAGCTGAGGCTCTCTCAGGATACAATAGCCTAGCTTCTCCTCCTCTAAATTTAGGAAGCAACATATACTACATGAAGCTAGAGAAGCTGCTTAGCTGTTTCAGTGGCAAAATATGATTGTCAGGATGGATTGAGAGCCTGAATAAAAGGTTAGTAATTTAGGAGGATTGTTGGATGTAATGTATGTCCTGAGTATGTATGTGGTGTGGGATGGCATGCATGTATGGCCAGGATTAAATTAAGGAGGGCCAAGGGGAGTTGTGGTGTGTGTTTTGGTGGAGGTGAGTGCAGGAGGTAGGGAAGGTGAAAGGTGAGAGAGGGGAATACTGGTCCCAGATGAGGGTGTTATTCTCAATACTATCCAATTTAAGCCGTAGGCTGAGGATGTGGATGGTTATTGCAACGTTATGCAGGCAGCCTTGAGCCACTGAAAATGATGAATAGATATATTAAATGAAGGCAAAAGTAAATTATTAGGTTTTTAATTCACGATAATCTGCATTTGGGAATATTGAAAATATGATTATGTCAAAAGGTAAAATAAAACTAAAAATACTTAATACTTTATGTAAAATCATAAACGTGCAAGTGCTTAGCACAACGTTATTCCAGATCTGACCTCTGGTCTTTGAAATTACACAACCATTTTTGGAACTTGTATTGTGAAGACAAACCAATGCACATATGGACATATTCACACAAGATAAATATACCTCAATAACTGTTTTAATCACACATGCATTAGAAAACTGCACAGCATACTTACTTATTGAAATATGAATTAACCAGGATCAGCTCGTTCCAGTTCACAAATAACAGGTCAAGTTCTTTCTCACTAATGATGCCAGTAGCACGCATGGGCTTGATAAAAGCCTGTAACAGGAATGAGACCTCAATTTAATACAATATTAATAAACATTTAATGTATGAAACTATTTATATTTATGATTTGTAATCCATATTTTGCAAACATCTTTATAATTTTTGTTTATTGTCTTCAAAGTAACAAAACAAAGGAATGTGCAAAATATAAAAGACTAATTAAAGATAATTTTTTTTATTTGAAGAAGCAGAGCAGTTAAACAAAATCTTGAAGTTTAAAAAGAGGCTAGCAAAAGTAATATAAATGTAAATGATTAAGAGATAACACCAGCATTGAATGTAATGAAATGTCATTTTCTGGGTGAGTCTCGGAGGCTCCCAGGAGTTATTGCTGCTTGGTTGGTCAGGCCGGGGGGGTTGCATCATATTTTGTGTCCGGTTGCAGCTTTGCACCGTTACCTGCGCGCCTCGTGTTCTGTGTCCACAGCCACATTTTGGGTTGTCCTGATGTCCTTCATTCCTTGTTCCAGAGTTTGGGGGTCTTCGGTCATCCGCAGAGTTTTCAGGTCAAGCCAGCCTGAGGTCTGCTCTCGTACCCTTGATGTTTGGAGGTTTGCGGCTGTGGCTGCTGTTTGTGGGAACGTGTCTTGGGCTGACATTCGGGTACGGGGCTTTTGTTGGTCGGACAGAGTCCTGGCTGCCTGTTCTCTTGTGAATGTTCCGGGCCCTTGGCAGTCTTGTATGGCCTTCGGTCGGCGGTTGCAGCCAGTTGTCTCATCTTCCTCATAAGTCAAAGTTATATTATACTGCTCTTTGGGTAGCTAGCTCCAGGGAGCCGATAGGTCTTCCCACAGAAAACAAGCATTGACTATAATGAAACTGCATTTTCTGGGTGAATCCCAGAGGCTTCCTGAAGCTAGATACCCAAAGAGCAGTAAAATAGGGACATACCCGGGAGGCAGCCACACCGCACGACTCATGATGAAGATAAGACAACTGGCTGCAACCACAGATCTAAGGCCATCCAAGATTGCTGAGGGCCCCGGAACGTTCACAAGAGAATGGGCAGCCAGGACCCTGTCTGACCTTCAAAACCCCAGTCCCGAATGTCAGCCCAAGACCACAAACAGCAGTGAAAACCGTAAACCTTTGAACTTCAAGGGCACGAGGGTAAACCGCAGGCTGACTTGACCTGAAAACCATGCAGACGACCAGAGAGACCTGAGCTCTGGAACAGGGAATGAGGGACATTGGACCAACCCAAAGTGCACAGGTACCGGCGCAAAGTTGCAACCGAACACAAAACACGCTGCGCCCCTGGCCAGACCAACCAAGCAGCAATAACTCCAGGGAGCCGACAGGGCTCCCATAGAAAAACCAACATCGAATGTAATGAAATGCCAGTTTCTGGGTGAGCCGCCGAGGTTCCCTGAAGCAATCATGCTTAATAAGTGCCATACTACTAGGTGTCAACAGTTGCGGAGTTCAAATTGGCCTAATGGGGACCACGAGCCAGAACCTGGCCCTCTCAGAGGCGCAGAGAGTGATAGCTTATAAACACTTTACATTTAAAGTTCATCATCTTTGCCACCATCCAAGGGAGGGCACCCAGAAAGATAGGCAAATAAAAATGGACTACTGCATTGTTAAAATGAAACTGCAGCTTCAAAATTGCCAAAAGAACTCCACAACAATGAAAACAAAATTTAGTAAAACTAGCCCCCCACTAGTTTGCCCCCCAACCCCACACCTGGGGCGGAGGAAGGAGCCGGCCTGGGTCACCCGGGCTGCTCACAGTCCAGTACTATACTGATGTTTGTGCCTGGTGGTCACGTCACCAAGTGTGCAGATTTGGAACCAGTCCTTCTAATATTTTCCTTGCATGCACTCTAGGAAATAGAGATTTACAATTTTTAGAGGGTCAAAATAATTTAAATGTTTTATCGTGTGGATTCAAGCGGTAAAGGATCTTTGCACACTTTCCAGGTCAGCAATTTCTCTAGCTTTGAATGGGAATGTTAGTATGCAACAATATTCCAATCTACAGAGTACTAATGCCTAAAAAAGTATCATCATTGGCATGGTATCTCATGTTTGGAAGGTTCTTGTTATCCAACCTGTCATTTTTCTTGCAGCTGTGACAGCAATTTTGTTGTGTTCTTTAACAGTAAGGTCTTCCAAAGTAATTACTCCTAAGCCTTTGATATCATTTGATAAATGATAGTGAGTTGGTCTGTTGGTAGTGGCTCAAGTGAGATTCTTCACTATCTTCCTTCCCCAACCATGTGACCACTGTGACGGATCCCAGGCCTGTATTTCCCCAATTCCAGCTGTAAGAGTCATACTTCCCACATTTGTATATACTTTGAGGCATAAGCAAGAGTTTGGGTACATTAGAGGAGAAGCCCGAGTTGACAGCTGGCAACAAATTATGATTTTGTGAATGGCTTTAGACCTTTCTACCAGGAAAATATGGCAGTGGGAGGTGAGCTTTCCCACTGGAGGAAGCCACAATGCATTGCACTACGAGAGCCATGCCAGCCATCTGTTGATTGGTCAGTCTCTGGTGTGTGGCATCATTGACCAATGGCATGGCGCCAAGGGCGTGACATAGTAGATCAGGGGGTCATCAGCGACCCAAGGCAGGAAGTGGCACCAGAGACTCTCCAGTGACGTCAGCGAGCGGAGGTGCGCTAGAGAGCTCGCTAGTCTGGGAGGCACTAAGGCCTCAGGAGGGATTTACTCAGCACTAGTAACCAATACCAAGGACGAGGAAGGCTTGTATCTCCAGGGAAGCAACTGAAAAACTACTTTGCTGATGAAAGAGAACACCAGGAACCAGAAGATGACAGGCCAGCCTGCGGATCAATGTGGACATATGGCACAACGAACCCACTACCTGGCATGGCTGAGCAGAATTGCGAGAAACTGGACCCTGTCTGTCATCGCAACCTGGACTTCATGCTGATTTGTAGCGGAATGTAAAGGTAGATAATCTTTCCCTCCCCATTGTCCCTCGAGTTAGGAGGAGATTCTCACCTAAGTATTAATACTGATTTATGGTCAGGAGATTTTCCATAATATATATGTATATAAATTGAGTATGGTTATATATTTATATATTTATGTATGAACATTCGTTGATCACATTCAGAAGGCATATCATTCATATAGTGCATAACGTGATGTGTGGATCAGGATTACAGTATTTCTGTATATGTGTAAGAAGATAAACTAGTGCCTCAGTGACATTTATCGACAGTTTTGGTTGGTGGTGGTTTGAGAATTGCCGAGTGATTTACTTGAGTGTTGCCATATTTCTACCAGAGCGGCGGAAGTATATTTACCTGTGTAGATATTTTTCAGTAAATCCCATATGACTTTTACCAGTGTGTTTGATTTACCTCCCCATTCTCTTTGTGGTTAAAGCAATTCTTGAAATGTTGCACACCATAATCTTGCATAACCTAATATACTGGGAATGTATGAATTACCACTGAGAAAAGTGTACTGAGCTTGTGTGACAGTTGCTCAGTTGGCCACCTGCTAAATATATATATATACTGTATAATATAAAGGAAGTTGGAGTGATTTTACCAGTAGGCAAGCTCGGTTGAGAGACCCGAGTTTCCGTGTCCACCAACACGATATATACTGTACTCACCTAGTTGTGCTTGCGGGGATTGAGCTCTGGCTCTTTGATCCCGCCTCTCAACTGTATAAGGAAGCTTTGGGGGTCAAGTTTACTTCATTCGCTACAGGTGTAAGGCCGAGTTTAGGGAAGGAACCCAAGTCCATAGAGGACTGAGGTGCTCCCAGGGTGTTCAGTAGTGCCCTGTGGGAAGGGGGGGAGGGCGAAGACCCACCACAACACACTATTTGGAATGTTAGAAATCACGGTGGGTGGGCAGGTCATTTAAACCTGGTGGGTGGAGTGTGTCTGGAACCATATAGGAAGCTGACTCAAGAGAGCAGCTCAGAGAGCAGCTCAGAAATAAGTTTAATTTTACTCAACACAAAAACTTCTTTCAATCATTCACTATGCTTTTATGTGCAATCAAATTAAAAAATACTATACAGCATAACAAACTCAACAATTTTCTTACCTCTTCAACTAATATAAGTTCCTTAAGATATGTAGCCTCTGTATCTATTATTTCCCGAATAACACTTTGACGCTTTTGTTCTATTGGAGATGATGGTGAGAAATGCCAACTTGCTCTGCTTCTGTTGTCATTATGACCATCTCTGTAGGTGGTCTCATCTGTAATACATCCAGAAAAACAATAATAATAAATCCAAATTATTCGCATTTGTGAAATTATGCCGAATATGATAACGATTGTCAATACAGCATATACTTCAATATGTTTCAAACTCCAGTATAGAACAGAACTTATTAATTAAGTTACATGCTTTAGGTCAAATTTTATTAAAATGTAGTGTGCATAAGCAAAATGATATCCATAGCCATCCAAGCATCAACTGGTACATTATTACCGCTATGCATAACAGCAGCCATAAAATTATTTTCAGAAGCACTAACACAATGGGTTAACTACTATATAACAAATATCACACAAAACATGCTACAGCTCCACATAATGTACAACATAATATTAATAGATGGAGAGAAATTAACAAATTAATTTTGGAGGACCATGAAATGCAACCCTCAATTATCCAAATGTTTGGATGAATCAAATACTGTCAGCTTAGTTAAGTTCTTATGATTAAATGAACGGTGAACAGATAATCTGGTGATAAGAACAGGTTGATTACAGTTATGTGACCGGAACAAATAATCACAATTCATACAAAAAATTAAAAATGCAATAACATTCTGATCTGTCCTGTACCATAATCAAGTTAAGACTGAAAGGCAAATGGAGTAACAAACATATAGTAAACAGGCTGGAAAGGGAAAGTGAGAAGCCAAGTGAGAAGACCAGGGTGATGAGAAAATGATGTACAGGAAGAAAAAAGGGGCCAGGCATCAAATATCAACCACAAGAGTTTCACATGATCTTGACACAAAAATTGAGTTCCAGACAGCAACAATGGCAGATTGTGGATTATTTCTAGTTAAAGTCATTGCACAAGTTTTCACAGTACAGAAATTAACGCTATGCCTGACAGTTGATGCAAGCTAGATCAAATTCCAAAAAGGAGGTAAAATCACTACCATAACATCAAATATGAAACTTCATCGACTTTAATCTTTGAATGAATCTTTGTCAAGAGACAGCAAGGAAGACTTTAAGTAATTACCTAAGTGTAGTTACAGGATGAGAGCTACGCTCGTGGTGTCCCGTCTTCCCGGTACTCTGTCGTAAAACGATTTGAAACTACTGACTGTTTTGGCCTCCACCACCTTCTCACTTAACTTGTTCCAACCATCTACCACTCCGTTGCCTAAACAAAAACTTTCAAATTTTTGGGGGCACCTTTGTGTCCTTAGCTTGAATCTGTGTCCTCTTGTTCTTGAAGTTGCCGGTTTCAGGAATTCCTCATTGTCAATTTAGTTGATTCCTGTTAATATTTTGTAATTGTTGATAATATTGCCTCTCTTTCTTCTATCTTCTAGTTTTGGAGTGTTTAATGGCTCCAGTCTCTCATTGTAACTCTTGTTTTTCAGTTCCGGAAGCCATTTTGTAGCATGCTGTTGCACTTTTTCTAGTTTGTGTGCTTATTGAGATTTGGCACCATACAACTGCTGCATATTCCAATTTTGATCTCATAAAAGTCATGAACAGTTTCATTAGTATTTCACCATCCATGTAACTAAAAGAAAATCTGAAGTTGCAAAGCAACACATATGCTCCTCTCACAATGTTCTTCATGTGTTCCTCTGGCGACAGCTTACTATCCAAAACCACCTGTAGGTCTCGTTCCTTAATAGAGTTCTTTAATTCCTTTCCACATACAGTAATTTGTAAATTGTATGTGGTTTATTTTCTCTGAGTCCACATTCCATAACATAGCATTTATTCACATTGAATTCCATTTGTCACTTGATGCTCCAAGCACTAATTTTATCTAGATCAATTTGAAGGGCATGATGATTGTCTCCATCTCTCTATATCTTCCCCAATATCTTAGCATCATCCACAAACATGTTCATATAATTCTGTATTCCTTCTGGTAGGTCATTTATGTAGATGATGAACATTACTGGTGCAAAAACTGAACCCTGTGCTACTCTGCTAGTAACACTCCTCCAATCAGATACATTGTCTCTGATTACTGCCCTCATCTGTCTGAAAATTTTCAATTGATATGAACCAGCATCCAAGTGTTAAGTACACTCCAGCTTTCATACATCTCATTTTATCTATAGAAGTGTTCCAAATGAATGATTTTTGCATATGCACTGCAATATTTATCTAGTCAGCAACTGACACCAGTAGCCCTAAACAACCATTCATTTCTAATTCCCCTTAAGGAAGAATGCCATAAATTACTGGAGTCCCTACCTTGCTCCTAACTCAAAGACTATCATTTACTTTATTTGCTCATTTATAAACTAGATGATATACCTGTAATGTGTTGAATTATTACAGGATTTTGTGATTAATTGGAACATTCACAGACAGAGTTTCAGGAAAGTCTTAATGCTAACAAAGAATATGCTATGAATTTAAAATTACAGTGAACAATAAATCTTAAACTGAGAATAAAGCTAGTACAGAAACTAGGGAATGCTGCACATTGAGAAATTTAATTAATTTGTATATTAACTATAATGACTACTGTATATAACTTTAGTACATTAGTAACAGGGAAAGGTTGTGATAATGAGAAATGGTACATATGGATTTTTTTGTAGATAGTACATTACTAGGTGTATTCACCTGAAAATGAATTTCTCGGTGGTATCTGCACATTTCTGGTCTATGAAATCAATAATTTAATTTATTGTCATTTACAATTCTTTCAGTGGACTCTTGTAGGTAGTTCCTCACTCACATAGGTGTTTTTGCAGTGATGTCAGTCTCCTTTTGGGTAAACACTAGACACAATGCTGCTGGTGAGCCTCTTCCTTTCTTCTTATCTATTTCATAATAGATACCCTTAAGAAATGCTTGTTGCTATCTATACAGTACCAGTATGGCTCTCCATGTTTCATCACTTCCTGTGGGATGGGGGGAAGTGCCATGTAGTCCAGACAGTGTTGGCTTACGTTTAGGTCTGGTGTAGCATCCCCAATGCCAGGGTGTCTCACTTAGTTTACCCTTCAGGCCCCTGGAAATCCACCATAAGTTTGGTGGGGCCAATGGATATACCCTTCTGAACCTGTTCTCACCTTGGGCGACTTTGAGAGTTGAGGGTTGCTCGTCGTTCGTGCCATGGGGTAACAATCATTTGTTCTGCCTTTGCCATGCCGTCTGTTGGGTTGGCGACACTTACGACCATGAGTCTTAAGGGGTGTACACTTCTGATGTGACTATTTATTAGACCCTCCAAATGAAATTAGTACGTATCACTTTGCGGGTTCATTTTGTCTACCTCCAGTGGTCTAGGTTGTCTGCCCGGTTGGATACATCAGAGCTGCTCCGGCTTGTGTTGAAGGACCCGGATGGAGGTGTTGGTGAGCTGGCTGGACCTGCTGAGGTTTTGGGGTTTTCCTTTCAACCATGCCTATCCTACTTCTGCAGCCTCACCTCTGGACTCCACTACTCTATCCCAGACAGTGGGCATGGATGCTGGCTCCACCTTGGAGCCTTTGTCATTAGCTTCCGGGGCTTGGGGGAGAGTCTGATGTGAGACCATGAGTTTCCTTGGATTTCAAGTGGTTCTGTGTTCCTTCTTCCTGTGTGTTTTGATCAGGGCCTTTTGTTGCAGGGTAAAGGGTTCTTGTAATCATCCCCCCCCATCCCTCAGCCTGATTTGAGTGCAGCTTTCCCTCACCATTCATTTTCATATGCCATTAGGCCCATCAAGATTGTTGTTCAAGAGGTTTCATCCTCTCTAGTCTCTCTGTTGGTAGCTTGGAAGGTTCTCTTAACATACTTCCTGGGAGACTTGTAGCTTGCTTCAATGATGGACATTGCTTTTGAGTTTGGATCTTCTCCTCCTTATTGGATGTGCTATTATGGTCCAGAATCTTCCTGGCTAGCAGACAATACTCTTTTCTTCTTAGGGCTTGGCGTGGTTTTTCTCATGCCCTCACACTCAAGGGGCTTGAGATGGGGACTGTTTCAGGTGTTTTTGGGTGGCCTTTCTTTTGAGCTGCTCAATGACTGCCTGTTTGCCCCAACTCTTTCCCAAGATGTGGATTTTGTGCAGCCTCATGCCCACATGTTTTTGTTGTTGGCAGCTCTCGTGGTGGAGGACCTTCATGTCCGCATGCTTTTGGCTTCTGTCATACAGTTTCTGGTCCTCAATGGAGTAGGCCATTTTTGGAGCCTGATTCTGGGTTATATTGTATATGCTTCTCATGGTTGGTCCATCCTTGGCTGGTTGGCGCAGTGCTCATTCTTCAAGGACTCCTGCTTCCTGTGGTTTGTGTTAGCACTTCTGCAGTTCACTGGTCTTCTACCCGTCATTGGAAGCACAGTACGGTACGGAAGTTTCAGTCATGTGACATGCTCTGAGGATGCTTTGGATTCCTCCAGACTCTGTGCTTTGGCTCCATTCCTGCTATACCCAAGTGGTCCATTGTCTGAATCCGGGTCCTTTACCCCTTTGAAGCTGGATGCTTCGAGTAGCTCTACTGCTGGGTTCTAGTTTTTTTTCTCAAAATGGTTCATGTTTGGGGAGTGTCCAGTGCTCTCGAGGACAGCGTTCCGATTCCCTTCTGTCTCCATGAATTGGATTGTCTGTGCTGCCAACTTCCTTCGGTTTTGTGAGATGTTCGGACCCCCTTCCCCCTTCAATGTGGACTGCATAGCATCTGTATGGAATTGGTTCCTTCCTCTTTACATGGCTCCATTCCCCATTCACAAGGCCCCTTGCAGTGGATGCCTTTCAGCTGGACTAGTTGAGGTGAGAATTCCTGCACATTCTTTCCACTGTCCAGCTGTTGCTCCAGGTCTTGACCAAGTTGGAGTCATGCCATGGGGAAGGTGGTCCTTATGACTCCTTGGAGGCAGCCCCAGTCATAGTTTCAGGTCCTGTTTGCTCGGTGTCCAAACCCAGGCTCTTGTCTGTGGCTTGCCTTTTTTAAGATGATTGGCCCAGTGACATACTTCGATGATTTGACCTCCTCTGCTCTTCGCAGCTGGATCTTATTAGACATCTATCACCACCTTTATGGCAATCAGGTGGCTACTTTGGTGGTGTCCCAGCTGCAGTTGTCATCTTGGTGGCATTAAGATGTTTCCTGGCACTCCTTTTGCCACTTCCTTTCTCTTTGTTGTTGGTCTTCCATAATTGACCAATGGGGTGCTCTCCTTTCTTTCTTGGCTTTTTCTTGAATGGCATCCACCCCGAATGCAAGCTGCAGTGGCTCTGCCAGCGCCGCACGATACGAGGTGACAGTATTTGGCATAAGATGACGGTCCTGAAACAACCAAGAGATAAAGGACAAAAAAACCCGATCAGAAATCGAAGACATCCTACGAAGAGACAAAAAATGCCAAAAGGACCGCCAGGAAATTTGATACTGCCGTCAAGACGAAACTCGCAGGTGGGACACCATCAACGAAGCCACCTAATCACCATACAAGTGGTGATACACCCACTTCAAAAAGACCAGACGCAAAGAGTGGAGGAGAAGATCGAACCAGCCACGTACTGGACCGGACCAATCTGCTGTAAGAGGAGCAGCCACAGGAAGGCCCTTGGGTTCGGACATCGAGCAAGAAGTGCCTGAAACCAGGACTGGGCCGGCCACCAAAAAGCCAACAGGACTACTCTCCCCTGGTAAGTCTCCAACCGAGCCAGGATCCGGAGCAACAACCGGACTGGTGGGAAGAGGTACAGGTAACTCCACCTCAACCAGTCCAGCCGAAAAGCATCGATACTGATGGCCTCACAGTCTGGGAAGGGTGCCACATAAACTGGAAGATGCCTTGACCACGCCGATGAGAAGAGGTCCACCTCTGGGCCCCCGTACACCCGGCAGAACCAACTGAACAAGTCGGTGTCGACCGTCCATTCCGTGGAAAGGGGAATGAACCGAGAAAGGCTGTCCGCCAGGAGGTTTGACACCCCCTGAGCATGAGCCACCAGGAGAGCCAAACCCTGAGAACTGAGCAGACGTGTCACCCGAAGCAAACAGCCCAAAAGAACCAAGGACCACGTCGAACCCCTGAAGTTCAGGCAATGAACCACCGGGAAGCAGTCTGAATGGAGCCGGATCGTTGCTCCTCGAGAGACACGAATCCTTTGAAGCGAATGCCACACCGCCCCAAATTCCCGCGCCATGCTGTGAGCTTGACGGAAGGTCAGACCCCACCGACCCTGGCCGGCCTGGTGAGCACTTGTCACAAAACCCCAGCTGAGAGACAAGGCATCCATGAACACATCGAGTGAGGGCTCGGGGAGGCGTCACAGCACAGAACCCCAAAAAACCCGCAGAGGAAGCTGGCGATGTAGCAGCCGACGCAAGGCTTCCAGGATCCAAACCCATCAATCGCGAGAGCAGCAGAAGGGACAACCACAAAGAAACCAGAACATCTGCCAAAGCCAGATCCAACCCAATGGGTAGACGAGCACGGCAAAGTTCAGGCTCCCGCACAGCTGCTCGAACAACCGATGTGTGGCCTGGGTGCCCTCAACAAATAGCCGGAGGTGGGACCGCAGCCGGAGGCGGGAGAGACAAGGAAGCAGTCCGAGGGTCCCATACAAGACCCAGCCAAGTCCGAACCTGAGAGAGAACCAAATGGGACTTCCTCCAATTCACCAAAAACCCAAACCCGGCGAGCCGGGAAAGAACCAAATCCCTGGCGAGCAGAAAAGCGAACTGGCTGGAAGCCCACACCAGCCAGTCGTTGAGGTAAACCAGAACCCGAACCCCTAACAGATGCAAATGGGTCATCACGACCCATTTGCATCTGTCATCGAGCCAGTCATCGAGGTAGGCCAGAACCTGAATACCTAAGAAAAGCAGACAAGCCACTATGACCCGGGTAAGACGCGTAAACACTCGAGGTGCCAGATTCAAGCCGAATGGAAGGCAATGAAAGCGGTAAGCTTGTCGCCCCACGACAAAACCGAGCCAGTCCCTGAACCCCGGATGAATCGGGACGTGCCAATACGCGTCCCGGATGTCCAGAGACACCATCCAGGCACCCGGCGCCAAAAGCAGCCTGACCTGAGACAGAGTGGTCATCTGAAAGGAGAGGCAAAAGACCCAGGGATTCAGACGAGACAAGTCCAGTATGAATCGCAGATCCGCACAGTCCCGTTTCGAAACTGAAAACTGGTGGGAAACCCACCTGAGGGACGTTGTCGTTTCGACCACACCCAAGCAAACCCACTCCCGGATGACCTGACAGAGTACAGGAGAAGAGGCCCGTGCCCTGCCAGCCCCAATACCCTCGAAGGAGGAGGAGCAATCCAACGCCACCTCAGGCCAGAGGAAACGACCCGAAATGCCAACGAATCGTGGAACCAGGCGAGAGCAAACAGTGCAAGCCACTCCCCTATCGCCCCGTCAATGGGGCGACCCACGAAAGGGCCGACGACTGCTACGAGAGCCCGATCAACGCTCAGAGCGATTACTGCGCCGACCAGACGCCGACGGCTCCAGAGGTGCCAGCCTCGATTCTGGTACTACTGGCTTACGACAACCGAAGGAACCCCGAGACCTGGCACGACCCTTCTGGGCAGGACCACCACAGCACCTCGTAACGTATCCAGAAAGAAAACGAGGAGCCAAACTCGAAAGAAGAAGGATCCATTACCGAGCAGCAACAGAACCACGCGAAGGTAGTTCCCGAATGGCTCAGGGAAGATAACCCTGAAGCCGCAAGGGCAGTACTTACAGGGCACCTAGGGAAGGCAGCCCTAAGTGCATGCAACCCCAGTACTCTTGTGTTACTCCTAGCTCACACAACACCAAAACTGAACAACACCACCACACTGCTCAAAGGATGGAACCAGAGTTGGTCAACCATTCGCCCTCACAACAGCCTGTGAATAGAGGAGAGTTGCCGGCGTGGAGGTCTGGGACCCAGACCTCCATGCCGGTCATCACAGATCATAGCCCTTGCCAGTATTATCCCCACCACCACCATCTCCATCTCCAATATTTGACGAAAGTGATACTATTGAGTCATTTTCTGGGTTTAGTGACGCTGCTTCTGATACAAGTAGCATAGATATGGCAAGAGCTAGCAGCTGCCATCGTCGTGGTGTTACCAGGTGCAGATCTGCTGTCTCAGCAGGTCGCCCTGCCAAGCGCCGCCATATATCCCCTCACGACGACACTGACGACAGTGTTGTCTCTACATCTACTTTCTCTGCTCGCCCTACTATTAGACAAGGTAGAAGACCTCCAACTCCTTCCCAAAGGAGATTTAGTGCAAGAAAATGCAACCGTAGTGGAGTCAATCGTCGTGATACTATTAGGAGAATGGCTGAATTTGTGTGGGAGGACAATGATATTTTTGTACCACACAAACCTCAATTTGATGATAGTGATGTGGGGGTTGCACCCACGTTCCCGTACACAGGTGAAGACATGACGGAAATGGAATATGTTCGTTCATATTTTGATGAGCAGTTCATGCAACATCTTGTTGCTGAAACCAACAGATATGCAGAGCAACTTATTGAAGGAGGAATATTACAGGATTCACATATGATACGTTGGAAGGACACCACTGTGGCTGAGCTGAATGTGTTCTTTGCTCTATGTATGCTCCAAAAACATTCGGAGAAGCATGTCATACAGGATTATTAGAACAAAGAAGCTGCTATTCCATCACCTGTGTTCAACAAGTACATGTCACGAGACAAGTTCCTGCTACTACTACGGTGTCAACACTTTGAAAACCTTGAAAATTTTTATAGAAATGATCGACTTTGGAGAGTGTGAAAAGTGTTCAATGATCTCAGAGGGAAATTTCGTGATTACTTTGTACCTGGACAGAATGTTGTCACTGATGAATCCCTAGTTCTTTTCAAGGGACGTCTTCTCTTCAAACAGTACATGGAAACGGCACCGTTTTGGCCTCAAATTTTTTGTACTGTGCGACTGTAAAACCGGAATAATGATCAATATGATATTATATTCTGGTACAGACGTAGACATATCCTCAGAGGATTCTCTTGGGTTTTCTGGCAGTGTAGTGAAGACGCTAATGGAACCACTGCTGAACAAGGGGCACATTCTGTGCAATTATTATACGAGCCCCTTGCTAACAAAGTTCTTGCTTGAACATAACATGGGAGTGTGTGGCACTGTATAGACAAATAGGAAAGAAATACCAGTTTTTTAAGATAATATTGGTGTAGGTGATTGTGAGCTTAGAAAATGTGACAAGATATTAGCAGTGCATTAGAAAGACAAACGTGAAGTCAATATGTTGACAACTATTCACACTGGTGAAATGCTTGACAGTGGCAAAGTGAGGTATCGAGGTGATGGATCATTGTTCAAGCCAGATAGTATCATTGACTACAATATAAATATGAGACTTGTAGATAAATGTGACATGATGGTTGGTGCCGTCGAGTGTGTCCGCAGAACTGTAAAGTGGACAAGGAAATTCTTCTTTCATCTTGTGGACGTAACAGTGCTCAACTGTTTCAACATGTTTTTGATGAAAATGGGCAAAAAAAAAAAACATCAATTCGAGTGTTTAGTCAATCTCTGCTGTCACAATTACTCGTCAAGTATGGCCAGGAAGATAGTGTACGGACAGTTTATCATGCCCCAACCAGAGCGCATTTAGTTTCCAACAGACTGGCTGGTAGAGAGGGTTTTGCAATTCACAAGCCTGCCTACCTACCACCTACAGGAACTAAGGCCAAAGGCATACGTGAGTGCATTGTTTGCAAGCACTCAGAATGAAAACCAAGGAAGCGAACATCTGTGTGTACCATATGTGTCGAGTGCAAAGTCCGCTGTGTCTCATGGACTGCTTCTTTGAATATCACTCGCTTGCTAAGTACTAAGAGTGTAATACAGGGTGTTACTTTGTAAATAGTGTGTGAAACTGTATATAATGTATTATTAGTAAATGTAGAACAAGTAATATTGCACAAATAAACCTTTATTAAGGACACTTTAGTGACACATGAATCACAGTTCCATGGAACATTATGGACGTTATAATTTATAAACATTGTCAGGACACATATATATACATCTGATATGATACGAAAAAAACATTAGAAAGCACTGAAAATACATAGAAATAATATTTGTAAATATAATTGTGACAATTAGCAGGTCTTGAATGGCCCGCGCGAACGTGTTTGGGCATATCACGCACGAGTGACCAGCCCTTGATGACGTCACAACGCACCTTGTCCACGTCCTCACGGCCAAAGTAAGTGGAATTTGACATTAATTTTTATATACTGATGGTTCAGTTTTAACACACTGATGGTTCAGGGAAGGGAATTCATTATTTTAAAAAGAAAAATATTTTTTTGGGAACACTTGATTTCACGCACACCGAGAGAATTTCACAATAAACTAGGCACAGCACGGTGGTTAAAGTTACTTTACAAGGATTATTTCTTTAGTTTACAATTACTTTACAGGATAACTTGAAATGAGAGTGATAGCTTCACAGAACATTTAATTAACATTCAAATCACTCGGAATACTAGTCCCACTCACCAGGGACTTAAAGTAGTTACAAAACTTTACAATCTTCTCACAAATCAAAAGATAAACTTCCAGATACACTAACACAAAGGTCCCACTAACACACTTAACATAGGCAATGATGGTTAGAACACACAACACATGCTCTGAAATATCCACACTGGTATGGACAAATTTAACCCACAAAAATCAGCCAAACACAGGAGGATGTTCATAATTTAATGTACATAGGTATCCTACATCTAGACTAGTAGACATTTAAGAATCACTAATAAAAATTGTCCTATACACATATCGTCAATGTTGAAATCCACCAAGCGTCACACTGATGACAGGTGATCTGCACCATTCCCAGCAACTGAGTAAACGAGTCGCCGGCATAGTTCTCTATGCACCCACACTGCGTTCCAACAATGTGTCACTCAAAAACTTGTATCTCCAATTTGTTCATTCCTATTTCTTATGGAGTTCTAAACTGGTTTTCAACATTTAACACTGCTTTTTATACATATTTTAAATAAGCGAATGTACTTAAAATCTTTATTGCATTGATATTTACACACTCTTTTTTTTCGAGAAGGAACATTCTCACACTGTGGCAATACATTGTGCATGTGCAGAACTAGTCACTGCAGTGGCGGAAATTCCAAATTCAAGAGTTATTCACACAAGTACATTCCTCCTAAAGGAATCCGTACCTTACAGTGCGAGGAGCATACACTAAGCTTTCCAACTTCAAAAGCGTATTTAAATACCCGGATGGTAGAAATATTAAAGAAACTGTTCATGACTTGTGAAAATATTGGAATGTGCAGTGATTGTATAGTGCCCATATCTCAAGTAGTACATCAATAGACTGGAAAAGGTGAAAAGACATGCTACTAAATAGCTTTCAGAATTTAAAAACAAGAGCTATGAGAAGAGGCTATAAGTGTTAAATGTGTTAAATATGCTAAAGCTAGAACATAGAAGAAACAGAGGTGATATAATCATGACGTACAAAATAGTAA
This sequence comes from Procambarus clarkii, assembly GCF_040958095.1. NCBI lineage: Eukaryota > Metazoa > Arthropoda > Malacostraca > Decapoda > Cambaridae > Procambarus > Procambarus clarkii. The sequence continues at coordinate 17,485,990 of NC_091156.1, forward strand.
CAGGAATCGACAAAAGTGACAACGACAAATTCTTGAAGCTTGCAACTTCAGGAATAAGAAGTAATAGATTCAAATTCAAGAAATAAAGGTGCCAAAAAATATTTAAAAATTTTTCTTTTGCAAACAGAGTGGTAGAAGGTTGGAACAAGTTAAAAACTTTGGCTGGATGATAATGATATTTTAGTCCTTAAATCAATGCACTCAGTTTGGATGAGGAAGTTATTGCCATCCACAATTAATATATTTGTACAAATTCTATTAATTGTCAGATTATTATCTGACAATTTCCCCCTGGACCTCTCAGGAGTCCAGTTATAGTCCTATTACCTCTTGCTGACATTCTCATATAGGGGTTCAACTGGCTTTGCAGCACCGTTGACTGGGCTTGCTGTAGGCTGCACCCCCTACGAGCCCTGGAAAACCCCATGAGGGCTTGGCGGACCCATGGATGTGTCTTCCAAGTCCCATCTCACCTTGTGGGAGGTGGAAGGTTGTACGTTGAACTTGTTTCAGGGTGATGGTCACCTGTATTGCCTCCCGTCATGCTGCCTGTTAGGTTGGTGACAACTTTGACCCGGAATCTTGCGAGACGTATTCCCAGCTTGTACTGGGAATACGAGTTACCCATTCTTCTTCGGGGTCAGGTGGCATCTGTGTTGCATCGTTGGTTTTGGTTGTTGCAACACGCTAGGTTGGTTGTCTACTCGAGTGCCCCGGGGCTGCCCCGTTTTGGTTGGGTCGGACTTGGGGGCATTGGTCGCTTCAGCTTAGGTTCAGTCTGCACCCCTGGGTCCTTTTCCTGTTGTTGTGATTCCTCAGCTCCTTCCCCTCATCCCTGCTGCTGGCTCCCTAACGTCTGAGGGTTTCGGGGTTGGAGCAGGGTTTAGTTGGGGATGAAACTCTGGCAGCTCCGGGGGCTGTCCCATTCGTTACGGGGACAAAGGATGAGCCTGCTCCTCCTGCTTAGGCTTCTGGGCCTTACCAGCAGGCCCCCCCCCCCCACTTCTAGTTGCCGTTCCCTTGAACTCTGCCTTTCTTCTAGAGTGCTGGGTGTGGAGGGTGGCTCTGCCTGGAGGTCTCTGTTAGGGGTTTCCAAGGCTGTGGGGGGAGCCTGCATGCAGTTCTGGCTGTGGGGGGAGCCTGCACGCAGGTCGTCTGCAGGATTATTAAGTTTAGCCAGCCTGCGGTCTCCCCTCGTGCCCATGACATTCATAAATATGCTGCCTTGACTACCATGTTTGGCAACATGTCCTGGGGTGATGTTCGGGCACGGGGGTTTTGGAGGTTGAGCAGGGTCCTGACCACTCGTTATTTGGTAAATGTTCCTGGCCCCAGTCATTCGCACGATGGCTTTAGGTTGCAGCCAACTGTCTCGTCTTCGAATTCATCCACACAATACAGACGCCTCCTGAGTATATCTCTCTTTTTACTTATCTTTGGTTATGTAGCATAGAGAGTCAAAGGGCTTCCCACAGAAAACCAGCATTGAATGTAATGAAACACTTTCTGGGTGAGCCCTGGAAGCTTCTTGGCACCCTTCCTCCAGTCGGCGGTTTTGTTTTTGATGCTCAGCCTCTGAACTTAGGTGTGAGTAGCCAGCGCAAAGGTCCGGGACCCCCATTATTTCCCTCTCAGGAAGTGGAGGGTTGTGCAGTCAAGCGGCACGGTGGCGGTGAATACTGATTGCTTGTTTCCTTTATTTTCCTTTGGGGGCTTCTGTTTCTCTGTTTGGTCTTTTTTTTTTTTTTTACAATTTCCTACCATGTGGGGGTTTGTTTTGAGATGCCTACCTTTTTGGGTGCCTAACCCTGGTATAGACGGCATACAAGGAATACACCCAAACACAAGAGGGGAGTCTCCTTAGGCCATTGCTCCCAGTGTCTCTGTGAGGGGGCCAGGTTCTGGCTCTGGTCCTCGGTAGGCAGAACTTCATAGACTGAAGCGTCCCCAGACAAATATAGCAGAAATCAGTCCTAGAGCTCCAGGAAGCCTCCGGGGCTCACCCAGAAAACGGCATATCATTACATTCAACGCTGGTTTTTCCTGGGGGTTTACAACTATGGTCTGTAGTTCTGCTTATTTCTGGTTTCAAAAACTCTTTCCTGTCTGTTTTATCATATTTTAGTTTTTATAATTGCAATTTGCATAAAGATTTCCCCCTTCTGGTGACTGCATGAGTGGTGATACAAGGCAGAGCATCATTTTTATATGGTTACTTTCTGTTGGTAGACTTGATCAGTATGTCAACCATACAGTAATCAATCAATAGACTTGATCAGTAATATCATCCACCACTTGGTGTTGGTGGATGATGATATTGGCATCTGATGATTACTTCTAATACAATGTTTTAATTTTCTATGGTTGATTATCAGTAACATATGACGGAGTAGTGGGAAGATAAGACACCACAATCATAGCTCTCGTCCTGTAACTACAGTACACTTAAAGTCATTGTTCAAGTGTGGTCTAACTTTTTTATAATAGACTGGGGATATTTAATGAGAGCTTTGAACACTAGTTATTTTATATGTACGGGAAGTGCTCCTCCACCTAATATGTGCTTGATATTGAAGGGCATTTTGATGATGATGAGCCTTGCTTGAAATTGGTTCCAGCATTGGTGCTAAATATCACTAATGATGCCAACAAGAGAATGAAAGCACATAAGATGAGCGAAAGCAAAGGTATCAGACTCGCCAAGGATTTTGTCAACAGACAAACGACCTTGAGGGACACTAGGAAAGCAAAACATGTGATCATCCTGAAAATCAAGACATTCCACGAGGTGCACGACTATATGTGGGACAATTCAGCTTGGTCAGTAAGTAGCAGGGCAGTGTTCCATTAAATATCTTTGACTTAAAATAAATGGCCAATACGTAACCTAGCCAAAGCCATTTTTACCCATTTATTACGGTGGTAGGAGGAAGGCTAAGGAATAGGTGACGTTTAAGAGTGTGCAATTTGTTACCTGTAACTTCAGACCAACAACCCTGCTAGAAGTTTTGGATTGAGGAATGAATGACTGGGTAGAAATCTGAATAAGGAATGTCTTTTTTGAAAATAGGACAAGTGCAGACAGACACCTTAGCGACAGTGTCCATTTAAGGTAATACCTTTATGACTAGGAACCCCCAAAACTCGACTGTCTTAAATCTGCTAGGGATAAGAAACAGCCAATGTTAAATTTCGACTATCACTGGATGCATAGGGTTAAATGACTCCAGGGCAATAAGGGCAATGCTGAAGTCAACCACAACAAACAACAAGAGAATGTTGACATCAGGAAAGCAAGTGCATACAAGATTGCATAGAGTTCAGCCACAAAGATGCTAGTCTCAGGAGGTGGGCAGCACATACAGGTTTGGCCAGGAAAGACAAAGGAGTAGCCTATACCATCAGCAGACTTAGACCAATCTGTGGAGAGGGCAATGGAGCATAAGTGCAAAGAAAAGTGTTAAAGGAAAAGGCATCTGATAACCGAAGGAGGGGTAGAAACCTTTACCATGTGGATCAAGGCTTTGCAAAACTTTGCAAGTGGGGCCTAGACAATAATTGTTTAAATCTTCATATGATGATAACCGCATTACCCTGTGAATCAACAATTGATGATAACTGCTGTCTAAGGGTTAAAATCAAATTGAAAAAATCATCAGAGCAAATGGGGGGACCTTTGACAAGTCGCTGGCTTCCTGTCCTTATCGAGGCCACTGAAGTATTAGTGGCCCTCAGGCAGATTCAGGTAAATGCATATTACTGTGAATAATTACATGTGCATATATTTATACACATACCTGAACATACGTATACACTGTAATGTATTTTCAAAGTCATACATAATGACCATCACTTCTGATACATAAATACAACTGTTAAAACAATACACCAGCATTCAATGTAATGAAACTGTAGTTTCTGGGGAGCCCCAGAGGCTCCCTGACTCCCCCCCCCTTTCCCAGGTCATCAGCTCTTTTTTATCATTTAGAACTGAAGAGGTTGGGGCCGGCTGACCCAGGCCAACTCCCTCCTCCCACCAGATGAGGGTGGGAGGTGGGGCATACTAGCTGGGAGCTAGTTTTACAAAATAGTGGTTGTTTGCTTTCATTGTGGGTGGTGGGGGGGGGAGTCTTTTGGTAAATTTGGGGCTGTGGTCTCATTTTAACTATGCAGTAGTCTGTTTTGATTCACCTAACTCTCTGGATGTCTTTACACCCAGATGGTGGCAAAGATGATAAACTTTACATTTTAAGTGTTCATAAGTTATGAACCCTGTGCCTCTCTAGAGGGGGTCAGGTTCTGGTTCATGGTTCCCGAAATGGACCAATAGAACTCCGTGACTGATGACAGCTAGTAGTATGGCACTTAGTGTTATAGCTTCATGGAAGTGATGGGGCTTCCCTTAGAAAAGTAAATAAATAAAGTGAGAAACAATGAAAATAAATCAACAGAGATATTCATGTGCAGCACCTCACCACAATTCTACCGAAGAAACTCATCTTCTCTGGGACACTACAGCGAACCACAAGAGATAGAAACGTTTTAAGTGATTTTTATGTTTCCTGGATGCTAATTAACAATGTCAAACAAAAAATAATTTTCATAACAATTATTTTTGTCACATTTAAGATGTGTACAGTGCAGGGATAAATAAAATGCAGCTTTTCATAACAAGTGCAAGCTACCAGTAAAAGTGGAATATTAGTATAATGAACATAATTTATCATAAATTAAGAGTGTGGCATATAATAAAGTTTGTTATATAAAGAACCAAAATAATATTTTTAGACCATAATAAAAAGTTATACATGTGCCTTCCTTCAAGCGGTAAAGTGACTAATCTATTACTCGTACTGGCAGACCAGATGGCTCTTGAAAACTGAACATGACACTGATATTATTTTTGGGTCACAATTAAATGTACAAATGGTGGATTGAACACAGCTTAAATAATTTAGTTTTTATAATAGTAATTTTTTAAATTTTAGTCATTCATTTGGCAATACTAAATCTAATGCATCATAATGAAATATCCATACAAAATATAGATATTTGGCAATTTTTTTTTTTTTTAATTTTTACAGTTCTTCTGGTGCATTATTAATGTTTCAGTTGTGATCGACTTTTGACTCACAGGACAGCTGTCAGAAAATAGATTTAGTCACTATAATCTCTATAATTAATCAAATGAAAGTTAGACAGCAATTAGCCCTACCACCAAGTAAAATAATATGTGCATTTAATAACCGATATTCCATTTACTCAACCAAAAAAACATTTATGGTTTTACTGAAAAAAGCAACATAAACAAGATTTACAATTATGTTAAAACATCACCATCAAATTGTTTACACTATGCATGCTAACATGTGGCATGATAAGGTTATAGTTCAAGAACCCTTATTAAATGTATAAAAACATAATAAAATTGTAAAAGAGAAGTGCATACAGTATAACACAAAATTTGCTTAATATACGAAACACTGTTGATGACAGAAAAAAGTCACCATCACTATTCATTACATGAACGTAAGAACTATCTTATAATTCAATAACCTTCATCATATCACATACATATAAATTTAAAACATAACAGTCACCAAGACACAAGAGTAAGCTGATGAACAAATGGTTTAGTGCATGACAGCTAGACTATAGAGCTACTTACAGAGTGATGTCCTAGAAAAATTTAAATATATACTAGAAAACAATGCAACTCACCTGTGAGAAAGAATGTCAAGCCTCACCTTGGAAATCATTTAACTGCAGTTCCTATAAACAGCTATATATATAAATTTCCACATAGATATTTACCTACCCCAACCTAATTATAACAGTTAATCTGCATGTAGATTACTGACCTAATTTCTTTATAACAACTTTAAAGAAATATACTTTAATAAATTCTGATGAAACAGCCTACATGATTAATTAGTCTACAGGACTAATTTAGCAAATAGTCACATATGGCATAATATATATATACATGTATATATGAACATATATGTATGTATATTTGTTGTGTGTGTGTGTGTTTGTAATTACCTAAGTGTAGTTACAGGATGAGAGCTACGCGTGTGGTGTCTCGTCTTCCCAGTACTCTGTCGTATAACGCTTTGAAACTACTGACGGTTTTGGACCCTACCACCACCTCATTTAACTTGCTCCAACCATCTACCACTCTGTTTGCAAAATAAAACTTTCTAATATTTTTTTGCACCTTTGCTTCCTTAGCTTGAATCTGTGCCTTATTTTTCATGATGTTGCTGTTTTCAGGAATTTCTCTTTATCAATTTGATCGATTCCTGTTAGTATTTTGTATGTGGTGATCATATCACCTCTTTCTTCTAGTTTCAAGGCTCCCTGAAGCTGCCCTCGTAAGCGAGCTGCTTGAGCTGGCTCCCCCTCCCCCCTTTTGGGGAAGGGGGATGCTAGGGAGTGGGCACACTAGTTGGATAATGATTTGCTTGCTTGCTTGTTTTCTTTTAGGGGGGGAGGGAGTTCTTTGGCTCTGTTTGGACATAGGTTGCAATTTTCACCAGTAGAGGGTTTGTATTGTTTTGCCTATCTTTCTGGGTGCTTTCCCTGGTCTATGGCAGACATGACATCTAAATGTAGATTACTCATATGGCCATTGCTCCCTGCTCCTCTATGAGGAGGCAAGGTTCTGGCTTGTGGTCTCTGGTAGGCAAAAGACTCCTGTAACTGATGACCCCAAACTAATATAGCACATATCAGTTTGAATAGCTTCAGGGAGCCGACGGGGCTCCCCACAGAAAAAGTCTGCAAAAAGGTTAAATTTATGTTGAAAATTTATTAAAGTTGGGAGTGTGGAGCCACCATTGAACTACGATGATGAACATATCCAGGCCATGTGATAATTTCAAATGCAAAGAAAGAATTCTCTTATTATTTATAGATGTTTATTAATTGTTCTTCTAATTTTTACTTATTTATGAGCAGAATTTTTATTGTCAGGAAGGATAGTTTGGATAGATCAGACATGGAAAAGAGGTATATTAATATGGAATACCAAATTTAAGTAGAAAAATGATGATAGCTATGGAGTGTAGTAGTAGTCTGAAGAGTGGTTTGGGCACTAGAACTGTTTCTGAAATGTAGAAAAAAGAAATACTGACAGCAAAAATTACTGCACAAAGAAAGAAAAAGTCTCTGTGGTTCAAATGTGGCCTACAAAAAAAACACATTAAATGTAATGAAATGGCATATTCTGGGTGAGCCTCAAAAGCTCCCTGGAGCTATAGGACTGATATTAGCTATATTAGTCTGGGACTTCAGTCATATGGAGTCCGGATGCCTACTGAGAACCACGAGCAAGAACCTCGTTCCCTCAGAGAGGCGAAGGAAACACAGGCATATGAAAGCTCCACTCTCTGAGAGAATATTCATGTCTGCCATCGACCAGGGCTAGGTACCCAGAAAGGTAGGCACCCCAAAACAGACCCCAACTGGTAGAAAATTCCAACTAGAGACCGAAAATGAGGCTAAAAACTCCCCTAAGAAAAATCTAAAAATGAGCAAATCATCATCAACCTGATGCGCCGCTCACTCACGCCAGTCCCCCCCCACTGCCTTCACCCCAAGCCATCTGCCCACCAGTTTAGTGATTGAGCAAATGAAAGAAAAAACTGCTGACCGGAGGGAGGGAGGGTGCCAGGGAGCGTCAGGGGCTCGCCCGGAAAATGCTGTTTCATTACATTCAACACTGGTTTCCTGAGAGGGAGCCCCGTCAGCTCCCTGGAGCTAGCTATCCAAAGGTAAGTAAAAAGAGGGGCTTACCTGGGAGGCAGCAGTAGTGCATGACTCATGACGATGACAGGACAACTGATTGCAACCAATGGCAGAAGGCCACACAAAACCGCCGAGGGCCAAGAATGTTCATGAGATAACGCACGGCCAGGATCCTGTTCGACCTCCAAACCCCCGTACTCGAATGTCCGCCCAAGACATGTTCCCAAAACACAGCAGCAAGAGCCACAAACTTCCGAACATCAGGCTGGTTAGACTTAATAATCCTGCGGACGACCTGAGAGTAGCACAGGTAATGGCATGAAGTCGCAACCGAACACAAAATATGATGCACCCAAAGCATTACCAACCAAGCATCAATAACCCACAGACCTCTCCGGAAGCCCGTCATCTCGTTCTTCCCCAGAAAAGGAGACGGCTGCAAATGAACAAAGAAAAGGAACAAAGGTCCACCAGGACCAAAAGAGTAGAAACCTTTGCACTGGAAGAGATCATTAAGCTTCCCGACCTGATCCCCAGAGGCCAAAGCCAACAAAAACAAAGCCTTTTGAAAACAATCTTGGATCAAAGGGGCCACCACAAACCAAGGTGAAGAGAGGAGAGAGAGAGCACCTGGTCCAAAGACCAGGACGGCTCAGGCGGCGCATGAGCAAACTGGAGGTGGAAAAATGCACGAGAAAGCTAACAAAATGAAGCAGAATTGACATCCACCCCGAACATAAGCTGGAGCTGCTCCACCTGCGCCGCACGATAAGAGGGGACAGGTTTCGACATAAGATGTCGGTCCTGAGAGAGCAAAGAAAGGAAAGACAAAACAACATGATCTGACACAGAACTCAACCAATGAAGGGAAAGGAAGTGGCAAAAAAACTGCCAAGAGGCTTCATATTGTCACCGAGAAGACCACAGGTAGGACACCATAAGAGAAGACACCTGATCACTGTACAAAAGGGGATAGACACACACGTCAAAAAAAAAAAAAAAAAAAACAGACGGGAATAGTAGTAGTAGGTAACTCTGGCCTGATCTGCTGAAAGAGGCGGAGGCGAAGAAAACGCACCGGGTTTGGACACCGAACAAGCAGTGCCTGAAACCAAGGATGGGCCTGCCACCGTGAGGCCAGAAGGAGAACCCTTCCTTGATAAGACTCCAGCTGAGCCAGAACCTGAAGCAGCAGCTGGACTGAAGGGAATAGGTACTGGTAACTGCACCTCGACCAGTCTTGCTGAAAAGTGTCTGCCGTGATGGCTTCGCAGTCGGAAAGGGCACCACATACACTGGGAGATGCCTCGACAATGCCCATGACATGAAGAGGTCCACCTCTGAGGGTCTGAACATCCGGCAAAACCAACTGAAGGTGTTGGCGTCGACCGTTCATTCCGTGGATGGGAATGAACAGACAGGCCGTTCACCAGGACGTTGGACACACCCCTGATGTGAACTGCATGGAGAACTAAACCCCGAGAACTCGGCAGAAGAACCACTCAAGGTGACCAGCTCCAAAGAGGCAAGGACCGATGAGAGCCCCCATGGTTCAGGTATTGAACCACCGGGATGCAGTCCAAATGGAGCCAGATCGTAGAGCCTCGAGCAGGCCGAATCCGCCACGGTGAATGCCACAGTGCCACAAACTCCCACACCGTGCTACGAGCCTGACGGAACGACGAAGTCCACCACCCCTGGCCATCTAGGTAAGCACTGGTCACAAAGCCCAAGCCGAGAGACGAGGCATCTGTGAACACATCGAGCGAGGGCTCCGGGAGATGCCTAGGCATTGAGCTCCGAAAACCCTTAGAAATAGCCAGAGACACAGCAACTGACACAAGGGCCCCCCAGAGAATGAACCCAGTGTTTGCGAGAATGGCGGAAGGGATGGCTCCGAAGGAACCAGAACAGACGCCGAAGCCAAATCCGACTCAGCAGGTAGACCAGCACAGTTCAAACTCCCACACAGCTGCTCGAGCAACCGCCAAGTGTCCTGGGACTCCCTCAGGAACAGCCGATGTGGGACTGCAGCTGGAGCAATACTGCAGGAGGGAGAGATAAGGAATCAAGCTGTCCAGGAATCTCAGACAAGGCCCAGCAAAGTTCAAACCTAGGATGGATGAAATGGGACTTCCTCTAGTTCCTCAAGCACCCATACCCAGCAAGCTTGGAAAGAGTCAAACCCTTGGCAAGCAGACAAGAGGACTGGCTTCGAGCCCAAACTAACCAGTTGTCGAGGTAGGCCAAGACTCGAACACCTTGCAGACACGGACAAGCCACCACGACCTGGGTAAGACGCGTGAAAATGAGAGGTGCCAGATTCAGCCCGAAAGGAAGGCAATGAAAGTGATAAGCCTTTTGCCCGACCACAAAACCTAAACAGTCCCTGAACCCCAGATGAATAGGGACGTGCCAATACGCATCCTGGATGTCTAGATACACCACTTAAGAACCCGGCACCAAAAGAAGTCGGACCTGGGACAGAGTGGTCATCCGAATGGAGGGACAAGGAATCCAGGGGTTCAGATGGGACAAGTCCAGAATGAACCGAAGATCCGCACAGTCCCGTTTTGGAACTTCAAACAAGCGAGAAAACCACCTTGAGGGACGAAGGCAACTCGACCATGCCCAAACACACGCACTCCAGGATGACCTGACGGAGCACAGGGAAAGAAGCCTACCCCACCAGCCCCGATCCTCCTAGAGGAGGAGCCACCCAATGTCACCACATGCCGGAGGACACGACCCGAAACCTCCCTGAATTGTGGGATCAAGCATGGGAAAACAGAGCCAGCATCTCCCCCATCACCCTGTCAAAGGGTGATGGGCTTCCCCATCATGCCGACATGCACATAGAGCAAGCACTGCGCCAACCAGAGAAAAATGGCTCCAGAGGAGGCACTGGCACAGAAACTGGCACCAAGGGGCCCACCTTGACCAGCAGAGACCTGAACCTTGGCACGATCTTTCCGAGAAGCATAAGAACGCCCACCCCAGATCACCATCAAATCAGAAAGAGGACTGCAACTAGCAGAATCCGCCTGCAAAAACTCAGTAACAAAACTGAGTCTGTAAACAGCAACAGACAGAAAAGTGAAGAAAACTGAAGAGCCAGGGTCCAGGCCAAATCAATAGAGAGCGTGAGGATGGCCTGCAGACACGTGAGATGAGAGGAGAAAAACAGAGACACTGCCTTCCTGAGGATAGACGTATACAGATTCCGTAATGCAGCCGACGCCCTAGCAGCCAAGCCAACACCCCAGATAATAGCCCGGCACTCAACACCTCCACATCCTCCCCATGCAAGTCTGAGGACAGCTCCAGAAGGGAAAAGAAATGCAAGACCGAGGCCAAATGCCCACGAGCCCGAAAATTCTTAGTGACCATGACAGCAGAAAAGGAAAGGACCTGAGCACGCAACTGGAGCAAGCCCACCTCACGAGGAAGCACAGGGGCATAAAGGCATGCAATAAGGTGCTCAAAAGCGTCCCCCCAAGTAAACCAGCAACATTGTAGTGAGCTCCCACCATTCCAGCGTGCGGGTACAACAAAACCTGTGCCAAGCTCCAAGCAAAAAGAAAGTGCAGTCTGCAAGCCAGGAAGACTCTGAAACCTCATAACACACCCAATACAGGGAAGAGGAACCAAACTCAAAAGAGGTTGGGTCTAGCCCAGAGGCAAAGTCCGAGTCTTATAAGAAGTATGCACCATGGGCCTCCATAACCTTCGCAGGGAAAATCCGAGGTCAAAAACCTCCGGAAGGATGAAGCCAAGGAATCCAAGGGAACCCTTAAACACAGTGAGAAGCCGAACCCATATCAAACTTGTACTGGGAAGGGGGATACAAAACCCCGAACTCGAGGGCACCAAGGCCCAGGCAGGATCAAAAGGGGCCCAAGCACCCCAGGCCGACTTCTCCCCAGCCCCGGAAGCCACAAAACCAGGCTTTGGGGTAGAGCCGACCTCCATGCCCTCCACCCTTGAAGAAAGAGAATAGTCCAGGGGAAAAGGCATCAAAGAAGGGGATCTGCTTGTAAGAACCAGAAGCCTCGGCGGTAGGATCTGGCTCTAAGACCTCTATCCCTGCCAGATCCTACCTCCGAGGCTTCTGGGTCTAAGACCTCGGTCCCCGCATCGAATGGGGCAGCCCCCGAAGCCGCCCGAGTCCCATCCCCAACTAAACCCTGCCCCAACTCCGAAACCCTCAGATGTTTGGGAGCCAGCAGCAGGAGGGGCGAACAACACCAACAGAGAAAGAACCAAGGGGCACAGACTGAACCAAGGTCGAAGCGACTAACGTCCCCAAGTCTGGATCCCTAAAACTAAAACGAGGCAGCCCCGGGGCACTCGAGCGGGGAACCAACCTAAAACTAGCATACAACATGACAGCTGTTTGACCCCCTAACATCTCCGGGAGAACAATTGGTAAACTGGATAACGAGCAGGGAACAAGTCTCGCACGATTCCTAGTCGGAGGTGTCATCGTCCCAACAAGCAGAATAACGGAGGCAAAACAGTTGATCGTCACCCCCCCCTCCACCCTCGAGACAAGGGCAATGAACCTCCTTCAAACTTGTACAAGGCGAGATGGGACTCTAAAGACACATCTATTGGTCACTCTATAGGTCCAGGGCCAGCAGGGGGTAGGTGTCCCTATGGGAGTCCAGGCACTGGTGCTGCAAAGCCCGATGAACCCCGTATATTACTGGCAAACTGACCGATGTGAAGGAAGCAACCTCGGGGGCCCAGAGGACGACCACCACCGGAACCTAGTTGTGCCCAATAGGAAGCTCCACCAGACAGGAAAGAAACTAAAAGGAAAGAAAATAACCCCAAAAGTGTACCACAACAACAGGATGCCAAGAACTGCCCGGCTGCCGCTTGTATGCGAGTTATGCAGCACAGTGCGCCCCAACCAGCAACACTCCCTACCCAGGGCCAAACAAAAGCACCAAGACCCAAGCTGATCCAAAGGGCAAGGAAGAAGCTGAGCAACCGCTACCCCTAAGAGAGTGGAACCTGAAAGCTCCAGGGAAGATAACCCTGAAAAACAAGGGAAGTACTTACAGGGCACTCAGGGAAGGTAACCTTAAGCGCATGCAGCCCGAGTAGAGTACTTGTTACTCCTGGCCAACGTTCCAACGCACAGCAGGTACCACTGTTAAGGCCAAAATCCTGACAGGCAATCGAGACGACAGTAGACATTCGCCCCACCGAGTACAGGTGAGAAGACGGGTGAGTACAGGTGAGGAGACGGGTGAGCACAGGTGAGGAGACGGGTGAGTACAGGTGAGGAGACGGGTGAGTACAGGTGAGGAGACGGGTGAGTACAGGTGAGGAGACGGGTGAGTACAGGTGAGGAGACGGGTGAGTACAGGTGAGGAGACAGGAGTAAACTGGTGAAGAGAAGGCCGACTCGGGAAGCCTCCTCTACCCCCAATGGGGGAAGGGCCTCGTCCACCTCCTTGGGTGGATGATTTAACCCTTATTTTGGACTCCAGTTGCCATTTCCTACCAGTTGGGGTCTGTTTTGGGGTGTTTATCTTTCTGGGTGCCCAACCCCGGTTGATAACAAACATGAATATACTCTTAAAAATGTGGAGTTTACAAAGGCCATTGCTCCCTTCGCTTCTCTGAAGGAACCAGGTTCTGGCTCGTGGTTCCCAGTAGGCAAAAGAACTCCATGTGACTGAAGCCCTAGACTAATATAGCTAATATCAGTGCTATAGCTCCAGGGAGCCAATGGGGCTCCCCTCAGAAAAACAGCTTTTATTATCTATTTCCTATTTTCCAGTATTATCAGTAGAAAATTCATTCATATGTATAGTGAAAGGATAACAACAGAGTGAAAGGATAATAACAAAACATAATACAACTATTATTTTAACATTTAATTTTCTAAACATCTTAAGTACATACACTGGTATTTCACAATACAGTATTGTCTGCCATACAACATTTCTATAACATAATGCAATAAATTCTTTAAGTTTAGCATTATCTCTTTGCTTAACATCTAATTATTGAGCTTTGGCAAAATATTTTCTAAATTCAGCAGAAATGTTGGCTTGAGTATTTGCTACAGAAATTGATGAGAAGGGAGAAGGCATAAATGTTGTTACACATGTTGACTGTTTAAAGTACACTGAATTGTGGCTTGCTGTCTTCACCTTAAGTGGAAGTTACTCAATACTAATATTTATAGTCAGTCTAACATACCCATGAAAATAAGCATCTGAGCTTTATTTTCTAAAGCTCATATGCTTATGCTTATATGCTTTATAATAAAAAAAAAATGTTTTATGTTTTTGTTAGTGTATGTCCATTAATATAAGAAGGCATATCTACATGCATGCGAATACATATGAGTACATGTACCTGTGTATGTAGACATACTTGTGTTTACACATACATAAACAAAATACAGTTCAGTATTTATATAACATCATGCACCCAGACAATAATACACATACACACACATGCAATCTCTGTAAGTACTGATAAGTACAGTACATGCACAACAAATTTAACATAACAAAGGGGGGGGGGGGGCTTTCTTCTTCCAATAAGGGCATTTAGGAGGCATTTAATGAACACTCACATGAATATATAAACAAATTAAATACAGAAAAGGTAAAAAAATACTGTACTACTAAATGGCTCCAAGACCTGAAAAATCAAGAGCTATGAAGAAATATTGGAGGTGTTAAATATGCTAACAATAGCAGCCAGCAGAAAAAGAAAGGTGATATGACCGCCACATATAAGAATGTGATAGGCATCAATAAAATTGAAACGGAGGACTTTTTTAAACCCTTGACCTCACGGAAAAAAATTGTAATGAGGGAAAACATTATATTTCATTTATGGTTACCTTCTTGTGATTCTGAGGAGCAACATCCCTGTGGCCTGGACTTTGACTAGGCCTCTGAGGCCTAGGACCTTCTTCAAATACAAGAGGAATTCAAATGAATTACTATACATGTAACTATTTTGAATTTGAAGGGTTCAAAGAAACCGTTTAACTATGAGAATTAATATATATTTTTTAAATACACGACAGGTAACACATACAACAGATATATTTATCACTCACTGATTAATGTTCAGATCTCAATGTCAGTGAGAAAAATGCAGCATTGAATGTAATGAAACGCATCTTTCTGTAGGTGCATTGGTGGCTCCCTGAACCTATCTTACTGAGACTGCTCCATACTAAAAGGGCACATCAGTCACAGAAATCCAGTTTAGCCTATCGAAGACCAAAGCTAGAACCTAGCCTCGCCCTCACAGAGGCACAGGGAGTTAGTGACAATCTGCCACTCCACCAGAAAAAAGCCTTCAGAAAGCCAGCAAAGCTTTACAGACAACTGGAGGGTTAACAGAAAATTAAACCTCAGACTGCCAAATAACTGTAAACGATTCGCACAGATCAAGGGATTCACTCAAACTAGCTTAAAACTTGTTAGTACGGATTACCAACACCAGGCGGCCTAGCCTTAGATGGCTCCCCCATCTCTGTTCTGGAACTAATGAACAGCTCAACAATGACCCAATGAATGTGGAGGGAGGGGAAAAACCAGGGAGCCACCAGGGTGCCTCTAGAAAGAGGCATTTCATTACTCAGAATGCTGGATTTCTGGAGGGAGCCCTCCTGATAGCTCCCAGAAGCTAATTAACCACAAAGAACAAACATGGGACTGAGCAGGAGGAAAAGCAGTAGACACTAGGACAAAGAAGAAAGCCCAGGCTGGGGGGGACAGCCCAAGGCCTTGGGCTGTCCCCCCCAGCCTGGGCTCTCTTCTTTGTCCTAGTGTCTACGCAACTGACTGGGACAATGAACAATGACCAAATACCAGGTTGTCAAAACTGCCAAGCCCGAATATCAGTCCTGGACATGTTAGGGAAGACAACATCCAAAATCACGAATTTGCAAACATCATGGGCCTGAGGATAGATGACTGGCTGGCTAGACCTAATGATGTAATAATGACCTGAGAAATGCATGCCTTGGAGCAGGGAGAAGGAAACAGTCAATCAACAAGGTAACCACCAAGACAGAACTGGTGGCCTGCAGGTAGCAGTGAAGAGTCGCCACCAGACCACAAATGATGCACCCTCAGCCAAACCAAAAAAGCATCAACCAGCAAAAGAACCCCCCCCCCCCCCACCTGGAAACCCAGCAACTCATTCTTCACTAGAAAAGAAGGCGAAGGCTGCAAAGTGTAAAGGGACAAAGGAACAGAATCATGCCCCTCCACTTCTGGAAAAAAGAGCCTAAATCTTCCCAACCCAACAGCTGAAGGTGAGGGCTAATAAGGAGACACCTTAAGAAAAATATCACGAGCTGATGGGGAAACCGTAAAATGAGGCAAGGAAATAAAAACCAAAACCCGAACAAGAGACCAGGATAGCTCAGGAGGAGCAGCAGGAAGTCGGAGGCGGAAAAAATGCACAAGACAACTTGTAGAGTGGTGCCATGGAGGTGTCGTCACTGAACATAGGTAATAGTGCCTCCACCAATGCCAAACAATAAGAGGCAACAGAATTAGGCATGAGACATTGATTGAGAAGCAACCAAGACCAAAAGAACAGGACAGACCAACCGGAACTATTGAAAGACGACGTAGTGACAGCAAGTGGTGAAACAAGTGCCAGGCAACTGCATACAACCCGTTCTCGCAAATTTAATAAGTCAATATTGACTTATTAAATATGTGCATAGGTGACATACTTAACATAATATATACCCTTAAAAAGATTCATAGAAAACACCGACCTTACCTAACCTTGTTAGTATCTTAAGATAAGCATCTTATTGCTTCGTAATTACAATTATTACCTAACCTATAATAGGTATAGGTTAAGTAATAATTGTAATTACGAAGCAATAAGATGCTTATCTTAAGATACTAACAAGGTTAGGTAAGGTCGGTGTTTTCTATGAATCTTTTTAAGGGTATCTATTATGTTTAGTATATCACCTATGCACGTAGTTAATAAGTCAATATTGACTTTATGAATTTGCGAGAACAGGTTGCTGCATACTACTGTTGTGAGAAAGATGCAAATGGGACACCAACAAACCGGCCACCAAATTGTCATACAATTTGTAAAGACATACATCAAAAACACAAACTTGCCAATCTGCAGGAAGAGGCAGAGCTGTGGTAATATTACCAGTTCAGGCACCAGGCCTGAAGTGCTAGAAACCAAGACTGAGCTTGTCCACTAGAGAGCCAGAAGGATCACCCTCCCCAAGTACAATTCCACACTGGACAGCAATCAAAGCAACATGTGAACCAGAGGAAATGGAAATACATCCCCCCACCTCAACCAGACCAATCAAAAGGCATCCACCATGGAAGCCTCAGGAAATGAAGCTACAAAGAAAGTAAAGGTGCTAGTTCCATGCCAATGCAAAGAGGCCCACCTTGGGGTAATTGAATGACTTGCAGAGCCAACCCAGCTGCAAGAATGACACATCCCTCAGGTGAATCACATGGAGAACCAGACCCCGAGAAATCAGAAGCCAAGCTATTTGAAGCGTCCAGCTTCACAGGGCAATAGACCGAAGTGCACCTTTGGCTCAGGCAACAAACCACTAGGGTGGAGTGAGGCACAGAGCCTGGAGGAAGCCTAATCCAATGGATTAGGTGTGGAGACAATGAAGCTGGAACCCGGAAATGGCAGACCAGACACAGGGCAAACCATAACCCAAGCAGGCATGAGAAGGTGCAGATATTTGTAAATAGCCCAAGGTGAAGTTCTCCACTCCAGTAGGCAGGCCTCTCAGGTGCGATAAATCTGTGCAAGGGAACCATTAGCGGGCACGCAGGGAAGAAAACCCCGAGTGCATGCAGCCTGAAATTAACAAGACAAGCCCACACAAGCCAGATTGCAAACATGCATATGAAGCTAATACTAAAAACACAGAAATAACACACAAAGGAAATGAACCCTGCAGGACAATAAAGTCCAAGGCCTGCTGGCACTTTACTTGAAGTGTCCAGAACTTGCTCATGACAGACTTGAACACTTCAGGCATATATATAAATACTGTATATAATCAGCCTCATCAGCAACAGAACTGAGATGTTAAACCAGCTGGGGCTGGGCCACCTGGTGGTGGTAATTGATACTAATGAGTCAAACTAGTTCGAGTGAATTCCCTTTTCTGTGTGAATCATTTGTAGAGTTGTTTGGCAGTTTGGAGATTATATTCTGTAAACCCTCCAGTTGTCTATAAAGCTTTGCAGACTTTCTGAAGGATTTTTCCCTTTCCAGTGGGATGGTGGATTGTCACTCACTGTGCCTCTGCGAAGCGGGACAGGTTCTGGCTTTAGTCCCCGTTAAGATAAACCGAACTTCTGAGATTGATGTGACCTTTCAGTATAGAGCAATCTCAGGAAGATGGCTTCAGGTAGCCACCAGGAAGCACCCTTCAGAAAAGATGATGTAAACATTTCTTTACGGAGGTGAGCACCTCCTAGCACAGCCCAACACACACCTCCTCCCCAACCAGATACAGCTATTGTCCGAGTAGCAGAGGGTGGAGAGGCTCCACAAAAGAGAGGGAAAAGTGGCTACATTACTAACATATATTCTGCCCCGTACACCACTTGACATACAGTGGATAATCATTAACGAATTTCAAGAGGGTCTGAACAAATTGTTCACGGGAACATACAAATATTCGATTAGGTGAGGATAGCTTGCCCAAGTTGTCGTCAAAGCTGAGCATCAGGATGCAACTGTTATCATCATCCATGATTCCACCTGGTCCTAGTGTAAATTATTGTATAACTGTCAATGATTCCAAGCATCAACATTTCCATGACCCCGGTCTTTGACCAGACCTCCTGGATCGTGATCTGGGCAACCAGGCTGTTTGATGCAGCTGCTCACAGCCTAACGCTTAAATACTTAAATACGACAATATTGTATTTTACAAATTATATTATAAACTTCTAAAATTTACAGAATACAAGCAGAACAGCCAAACGTGAATATTATTATGCAGTCATGTGTTATTAATGTTCGTTATAACCCAAATGAATCATTGTTTAAGTTCACATATTAAGTTTACATAATATGTAAGAGATTTAACAAAAAACTAATATAAATTAATAATTTAATTTAATAATTAATAAATTAAAAATAAATAAATTTGTCTGACAAATTAATTTACAAAAGTTATTGTCGGACAAAAAAAAAATTCAAAACTATTCATGAAACTACAAAAACAGATACAGGTACAGTGGTACCTCGGTTTACGAATGCCTCTCTTTCCAAACTTTTCGGGTTACTAGTCCGATTTCTTCTGAAAATTTGAATCGGGTTACAAACTTTACCTTGGGATACGCGTATGGCCGACCTAGTTCGTGGTGGCATGGTGATTGCACCTCAGTTTCCCAGTGCCTCCTGCCTAGTGACTATCCCGCCTGAATTCTTTGCAAGGATTTACAGTTTCTTTTCAGATTTTTGGCTATTTGAACATAAAAGTTGTTATTATATATCTCGCTATGGGTCCCAAGAAAGCTAGTGGTAAGGTTCAAAGCATGAAAAAATATGTGAGAATGACCATGGAGGAAAAACAAGAGACCGTTCATAAACATGAAAATGGTACACGTGTTGTTGAACTAGCTAAGCAATATAACAAATCTTGAGGGGAGGAGGAGGCAGTAGAGGATGTCAATTCCAAATTAATTAAGAAAATGTGTGCAATATGGGAAGAACTGCAAAGTTTTACTAAAAAGAATCACCCAAATAAAGCTTTAGCAGGCCATTGCATAGATCTTATTAATGACAATGTGATGTCTCACTACAGACAAGTGTTACAAAGAAGGGAAAAACAATCTTCAAGAAAAAAATGAAAAAATCATGCAATGAGCCAGAAGCAGGTCCTAGTGGTAAGCAGACAAAACGTGCCAGAGTGAGTACCCCAGAGAAGTCATCACTGCCTGATGTTATAATGGAAGGGGACTCCCCTTCCAAACAGTAACACTTCTCCTCCTTCCCCCTCCTCACTGTCTTCCATATGCCAACAGGAGTCATCAGTAAAGGTAAGTAATAACTTGTACATACTTTTGTAGTGAAGTTTTGGGTGAATTAGGTATAAAATTTACTTTGAAGTGAATTTTTTTTGGAGTCAGGAACGAATTAATTCATTTCCCATTATTTCTTATGGGGAAATTCGCTTCAGTTTACGAAATTTCGGGTTACGAACCGTCTCCAGGAACGGATTAAATTTGTAAACTGAGATGCCCCTGTATATGAATGATTCCAAGCCATGCGTCAATGTGAGTGTTGGAACACCGGATGCTAGTTACTTGGCAAAGTCTATGAAGTATTGGTAACTATTGCAGTTGTCTACTCTATAATTTTTTTTTTTATTAACAAGATTTCTTACTGAGGAAATCATAGTACTGAAGATGATAATAAAAAGTGGAAATAAAATTCCACTATGCAAAATTGAGGACACACACGGTGACATTTAATCAAAATACTGTATAAAAAAAAACATTGAAACAAATAAAAATAAAATGCCAGTTATGACATACTTCCATCATTTATTATATTAAAATCTTGTTAAATTGAAGATTAAGCATAATTTTCATTGCTCCAGGGAAGGCAAAACCAACAAAACACTGGAACAATACAAATTGGCAGGAAAATTAAACTTTAAATTAAGTAGATAGTGAACAAATGTCCACCTCTGTAATGAGGTGTTTACATCAGCTTTCCTCTCATTGACAGAGAAAACTACATTATTCATTGAGCGACAAAGGTATATGTTGTATGTGTTCCCTGTCACAGATATTTAAAAAACCAGCGTTGATTGTAATGAAATGCTGTTTTCTGGGTAGAGCCACGAAGGCTTCCTGGAGCCTATGGGGCTCTCCCATAGAAAATTATGTTAATGCTCACATTTAAATGATTTGAGCCCCTTAATTGAAAATAGTTGTGTGTAATTCATTCGAGTTCCCTCTTGTATTTGAAGAAATGTCATTTTTTTTTAATATGTTCCTACTATATAAATCACAGTATTGAAAATTAAATTTAAAGTATTCCTTCATACAAGAGGTTCAAAGAGGGAACAAATTTGTATATAAAAAAACCATGCCAAAACCATTAGAAACTTCAAACTTTACGTAATAGGAAATTAATATAAAATTATAAACCTGTAGCAGCACTTAAATAATTACACTTAATTTATGACACACACACACATACATGCAATTCAATACAAACAGATTTGTGTATAAACACATTTACTCAGGGTAGTAAGGAAAAAGGGATTGCAATGAACAATTTACACAAAATTTCTGGCTTGACCAAACCTGCGAGAGGATAAGCTACAACTGGAGGGACACGTATGCACATGGTTTCCTCACCTCACCGGGTACTTTGACAGGAGCAAAGTCAGCCTGGCCGCTTGCTTTATGATTGTGCACAAGTGCTTACATGTAAACAGGGAAAACATGTTCCAAGTGTTTACAAAATATCATCTGCTTTGATCAAATGACATTTTGTGAATTTGGCTGCCTGCATCTTTATTTTTATATAACATGTTATGTATTTTTTATTATATCTCCGATCTTTTACTATGTAGTTAGGCCACCTTTTATTTTATAGTATTTTATGTTTGTGTGTATTTTAGGTTTAATTGCTACCCAGATGCATGCTTTCTGTGTCTTGTGACTAGGGGTGGGGGCCTAGGGGCTAGACTAAAACCCTTACACCCCTTAAGTGGCAAAGGGAGCAAGGGAATTTTTTTTATCATAACAAGGAGCCACAACATTCTAAAAATCCCTCCTAATTTGTAAACTGTACTATTAATCTGTCTCCATTTCTGTTGTAGTGTTAATCACCTTGTTGACTTCTTTAAAGACCTTAATCATGTTATTCAGTCATCTCCTGAAATTCTGAAGTTATCTCATGCTCCTCCTCTTGTTGTTATTGTTGTTGTTGTTGTTGTTGCCAACAAGTCTTCTGCAGACAGATCATCTACATTCTTCTAGATATGAATGGCAGATTCCTTGATATTGCAGTAGCCACCACGGGGGACAACAGACTCAATGTACTCCAGCCAGAATATTTTAAGTTTCATTTGCAGTGTCAACATTAATATAAATTCCTCTAATTTTTCAACATTCAATGTTGTTGGGATTGCTGAATATTTAGTAAATTCCATGATGCAAGAAAAAATCCAAACAACTTTCGAAGCACAAGTATGCGGAATGGCATGGTGCTAATAGTGATAAGCAGAACCCACGTGCACTGCTGTAAACACAAAGCATGGTTTATTTGAGTGACCAACTACAGCCGAACTGCGACCCTGCTCAACCTTCACAGGTTAGTTTTGCCTGCACCTGCTAAAACTGGATATAAATACGTTTAGTCATGTAAATCAAAATTCACATAAAACAGTACTATACAAAATGTAAGCTGCTTGTAGTTGCCTTTCCTTTACTGAGCAGGTTCCTTTCATATAAAAGGGGTGACGCCGAGGAAAATAAGACTCGCGTCCCTACCAAAACAAAAATAGAGCACACACTCTCTCACCCTCGCTCCCCTCGGTTATACTGAGCAGATTCCTTCTGGTCTTTTATCTTCCTTTCCCCATCTTCATTACCTTCCAATTGTTTGGGTTGAACTTAACACTTATTTGTCTGCCCACTCCGAGAATTTGTCGAGGTTTTTGTGAAGCATTTTATGAAGTTCCTCCTCTTTAACATTATAGTTACATATTCACACAGAAGAATTATATCCTTGTGTTGTTCTTACACCTTAATTTTCTAGTCTGAGTGTATGCTCTTTGGTTCTATTTATTACTTACTTAATTATTCATTTGGTTTTTTCTCTTCATTATTTTACATTACTTTATTATTCGTTTTGCTTTTCTCATCATTATTTTATACATCATTTTCTCTCGCTCTTCTCTCTTCCACTATTAGTAGCTGCAGTTCCTCCATTATTTTTCAAAGCATTTTTGTCTTTTAACCTGATACCCAACTTGCTGTATACTTTTTGCTTTTATGAGGCAGGAATATCACACATCATCTTCAGCCTCACATGGGAGTAAACTACTTTCATAATTATCGGTCATCTGGTTTATCAGCCAATACTGTAGTGTTGATGTAGTTTGCTCAAGCCAACCCAGTTCTAATCAGCCAATACTGTAGTGTTGATGTAGTTTGCTCAAGCCAACCCAGTTCTATCACATGGCATTTGTCCATGCTGAGCTTCCTCTGCCATATTGTTCCATTCACAACATTGTTTCACATTTTTCTGATTTTATTTAACATTTTCCAACAGATATGTACTGTATTTTCACTTATTTAAACCTTACACTGTTGAGTTGGGTATGAGAACCACCGAGGTGGTTCTTAACTTCCAGTTTTGTTTAAATGATGTACAAATATTTACTCTAATAGAACTGTAGAGTATAAATGTACTGAGCATAAAAATAAAAAAAGTAACCGAGAACTAGTGTAATTTAATTTCACGAAAAGAAGATCAACATGTTCGATGGTTAATGTACACATTGTATGACTACGTGTAAGCAGGGAATAAAGCACTCAATATGTTCAACAAGAAGTCAAAGCATACAACCATTTCTCTCATATTGTAGTTATTCTGCCGCTGGTGGCATACTACATACATGTGACCAATTTTGGCAGGTGGGACTGGCCTTGTAAAACACAAACTATATTACTTTCACTTTTCACATATTTAGGAAAATATTCCTCATGCATGGTAACAATTCTGATAGCAAATTACATAAGAAAAACACAAAAAGGCATAAAGGAAATTAAAGGCTAATCATTAATCAGTTCGTGAAAGTAAACAAAAAATGTAAAGCAAAATTGTTCATGCCAGTGTAAGAATTAAGTGGTTCCTGTCGTGAAGTTAAACAGCTATTTAGTCATTTATAAATAAAAAGTACCAGTACAATACAGTATAAATCGTGTTTTAGTTTTTGTCAAACAGCCATAGAATAAATATATACAAAAATACACAGCCACAGAACTGCATGAAAAACTTCTATCATAATCAGAAATATCCTTTCACTCATGATGCATTAAAATAATAATCCAGTGTACTTACTAATTATAACAAATTTACTGTCAAGTACTGCAAATTTGATAAACATAACCCTCTCCTCCTCCTCTTGTTTAGGCAGACACACACAACATCTCTATCACATTATATACATATGATAATCTCTTGGGCATAATTTGATGCACATTAAGCAAAGAGTCACTTCCTGGGTTGCTACAGACCCCCATACTGTATCTGTATACTTGCAGCTGTGCACAACAACAACATTAACAACAACAACTTCTAAAAGTAGCTAACTGAGCCCTTCAAAGATGCAGTGTAATTTGACCAGACCACACATTAGAAGGTGAAGGGACGACGACGTTTCGACTTGAGAATGGTCCAGGACGGACCGAAACGTCGTCGTCCCTTCACCTCCTAGTGTGTGGTCTGGTCAAATTACTTTAGCCACGTTATTGTGACTCATCGCCTGCATGTAGTGTAAGCCCAATTCATTTTTACATGTATCGTTAAAAACAAATTGGCAATAAATATGAAAATAATTATTATTATAGGACCCTACACTACTAAATGGGCTAAGGTCTTTGTTACTAATATAAGATTAAGTGATAAAATACAACCATAAGGAAGTATGAACTACCTGAGAAAAACTTGGCTCAGTAGCACACTCAACAAAATTATCTCTCATTATAAAATGTCTTTAGTGTTTAACTTGATCTAAACAATATTACATTACATTGTTATACAAAATAAGAGAAAGATTATATGAAAAATGCTGGCAAATGCACTCAGATCATTATAATATGAGATCTTACGTTAAATGCTCTCTGTGCATTATGCTGTATAGTACTGTATATTATCAAGTAACACAACAGAGAATCAATGCATTTGTTCAGGAAGCAGCCATTTCAGAATTATCTTCATTAGTGTGTTTTTCATATGCTACATAACAAGTTGAAAATACAGTAACTTGATTCTTGCTTTACGTTCGTAAAGCAAAATTTTCCCTTGGAATGTAAGCCTATAATTATTCATATGAAAGAAATCAACAAACCTACAACTTCTTGACTGTTATAATCTCTGTTTTTATACAAACATTGACAACAAAATTAAAATGATGTACTCATATTTATAGCCAAAATATAATTTTGCAATATTTCCTGGTAGTATAACTACTCCGTTGACACTCACAGTATACTGTATACATTTCTAGTGTCATATTATACCTTTATATATATATATATATATTATCAAGAATGAACAAAGTATTTTACATATCCTATTCAGTTTTATCCACAATAATAGTCAAAGGCATGCATTCTTAAAACTAATCCATAATGATTAATAATAGTATATTTAACACAATTCTTAAGCACTACATTTGTTCTTATCATGTCTCTTCCACAAGAAGCACTCGGCGCAACACAACATTATATTAGGAGCACAGGCTAAACAACTATACACACACGCATTACTCTCCAGCACACCTCATGGTATCACACTATAACCACAGTGTCTCACCATGATAAGAGTAACATACTTATGATCAGCCTCACAAACAAATCATTAGTTCTTCCCTAGGTCTCACCCATGTCATTTACTTCACTGTGATGAGGCTAAAATCTGACATTAAAGATAAAATGGTTACATAATCAAAGCCCCTAATTAAAATTATTCTTTGGAATGGTAATCTTACAACCTACAATACAGTAGTGACATGAAGGGTTAACCCATATAGAAATAAGCTCAAATGTCTGACATTCCTTACCAGTTAAGTTCATAAATAAAATTATGCTGTATACAAGTATGTATTGCAAGTGTATGTAGATGTATATACTGTATGTATGAATGTATGTATGTATATTTCAGTGTACTATACATGTTATAGGATCTCATAGTACAGTTGGCTTCATTTTCAACTCGCAATTTGA
The DNA here is from genome assembly GCF_040958095.1 of Procambarus clarkii. Lineage (NCBI taxonomy): Eukaryota > Metazoa > Arthropoda > Malacostraca > Decapoda > Cambaridae > Procambarus > Procambarus clarkii. The sequence continues at coordinate 17,511,744 of NC_091156.1, forward strand.
TGTATCCGGTTCGATTCCTGGGGGAACAGAAATGGTTAGACATGTTTTCTTTCATTTAATTTTTCTGTTCACCTAGCAGTAAATAAGTACCTGATAGTCAGCAGATGGCAGTCATAACTTACTTTGTCTAGCTCATGTACATTACATATGATTTTAAAATAAGGATTAGGTGAGTATATTTATATATATATATATATATATATATATATATATATATCAGTGATAATTGAGGAAGGAGGTGGAAGTTGCACTGGGTGGCATCGACACAGCAAACATTGCTTTTTCACTTGGTGAACAGTCACCTACTACGATGGTGAGTGTTATAAAGAAGTAACACCATTTTACTGTTCTCTAGCAAGCCATATTATTAAATGGATACATAAAATTACCCAAAACTACCCAAAAATTCTTAGAATTATGAAAATAAAGAAGAAAACATACATATTTGTCATCTTAGGAAAAATACAGTACGTAACTGTAAATACCAGTATTAAATATGGCCATTTGTAATTCTTGACACGAGTTAGCACCTCCCACATTCCTTCCGCCACCAGCACACTGACCCCTTCCCATACATAGGGTGAAAATGATCCAGTGCTTATCTAATAATGTGTAACTGTGGGTCACAGAAGACACGCAAGAACTGCCACACTTGGCAACATCATCATCTTCCCCAGCAACACCATCTCACAGACTCCCCTCACCTACTACTGGCATCCATGACTACTCCCAACACCCACACCCCACTACTGACACCCACACCCTGCTCTTGATACCAACATCCTGCTCCCACAACCTGTCCTCCTACAAAGAACATCACTTTTTACTCCTATGCATTACACAAGGCCAAAAATTGTCAGACTAGAACACGGAAGTAGCTTGTGACATTGACGTACTGTCCTGTTTTCTGTTTTGGGTCCTCTCGTAGGTTAGGATAAGACACTTCAAATTGACCGTTTTCTTGACATTAGGATACCTTAGGAGGATGGGCTGGCTCCTGACACCCACACCTTCTTACTCACACTCACACCCCACTCCCAACACCCACATTCACCAAGCGTTGGCTTATTCACCCACCAATAGGGAACGTGAGCTGAAATTAGACCATCGTGAGATTGGTTAGTTTTACGTGACACCGACAATAGGCTTCAAACACACACACACACATTCCACCCCCGACGCCCACATACACCCTGGACACGCAAAACCTGGAGGCATGCCTCGAGCTAACTTTAACCTACCACACCAGGCATGACTCATGACATTAATTTGGTGCGAACAAATAGTCAGACAAAAATGCAGGATTCAGAGATTCATTAGAGCAGGAGGAGGAGGAGGAAGATAGAAGAACTCAAGGAAGCATGGCAAAGATAGAGGAAAATTTTTTAAATACTGTACTGTAATTTTAAAGTTCATGGAGAAAACATCTGATGTAAATCCTCAGAATCTGATGTCATTTCACAGATTCTACACAATTTTCAAAAATGCAAAGAGATGGCTTGAAGCACTCAACACTCAAAGAGACTTTTGAGAGGGCTTCCAAGAGAACTTGAACTGAAGCCTCTCATGTTCCTCCTCCACGTAACTCTCAACTTTCAGCATCCACCTCCACCATCAATTACCAACTCCATACTCACCTAAACATCATTGCAATATCGTATGTGGAGAAACATCTGGACACTTGGTGAGTACCCATATTAAGTACTCTGCTGTAATATGATCTGTTACTGTACATTATTAACAATATTGTGAGCTGTTTTAAGTATCTAGTGAAGCAGTAACGTACTGTTATGTACTCTTGAACAAAAAATTATATATTTTTTTATGCCTGGGGGATGGGGGTGATTCAGCCAAATATCCGAACACAACCACACATCCAATCGTTATTGAAATCATGGTGTTCGGATGGGAGAATGGCGAGTGTGTAATTACCTAAATGTAGTTACAGGATGAGAACTACGCTTATGGTGTCCTGTCTTCCCAGTACTCTTTGTCATATAACGCTTTGAACGATTTATTTGTCACAACCATTCTGTTTGCAAAGAAAACCTTTAATATTTTTTTTCATCTTTGTTTCCTTAGCTTGAATCTGTGTCCTCTTATTCTTGAAGTTGGTTTCAGGAATTCGTTTTTGCCAATTTGGTTGATTCCTGTTATAATTTTGTAAGTGGTGACCAACTCACCTCTTTTTTTTCTATCTTCTAGATTTGGCATATTTAACCAGCCCGTCATCCTAAGGTTTCCCAACTTCAAGACACTGTCATACTAAAGTGCCCTTATCCTAACCTATCATAGGATCCAAAACAGAAAACATGACAGTACAGTATATCAATTTCACAAGCCGCTACCATTTTCAAGTATGACAAGTTTTGGCCTTGGGTAAAGTACAAGTATATGTAATTTTTGGCTTGGGTAAAGTATACGTTAAAAATGCTAAGTTCTATTAGGAGGACGGGTTGATATAATGCCTCTAATTTCTCCTCATAACTCTTGTTTTTCAATCCAAGAAGCATTTAGTAGCATGCCTTCGCACCTTCTCCAGTTTATTGATGTACTTCTTGAGATACGGGCACCGATGTGTGAGAGTTTGTGCAATTACCTAGGGTGTGTGTTTGTGTATGTGTAATTTTTGCGAGTACAGTGTATACAGGATTTTAAAAATATATTTTGAATGTTCTCTACAAACCTTTTCAATGTTGGGACTCAATAGTATTGATCTCTAATGAAGAAAGTCCTAATAAATATGATACATGTGAAAAATTATTACAAAGAACTTTAGTAATAAAACAAAGTACAGTACATCAAATTAAAAAAAAATAATAGTGAGAACAAGGTAAAATAAACATTTATGTACAGAATATAAGTAACAACAGTTGCATAAGCAGAAATGTTCCAGCGAGATTTCATATTTCTTTCTGAGCTAATATTTTTCCCCCGTGAAATGAATGCGTTCTAGAAATAATAAACTTCATACAGTGCTTCCTCAAAAATCCTGATCATATCAATCCACACCCCAAAGTTCTTTTATTAGCATTTTCCAGGTTTTTCTTATAGCTAATGAAGGTGTAATATAGCTAATATATTACTGATTTTTCTTATACAGTAATATATTTCATCATATTCAGATAAGTAAATTATGAATAAATAATGATGTTCTGAACATAAATAATATTTGTGCAAAAAATTTTTTTTTAATTAATGTGTTCAATTATCTTTTCGATAACTCAGAGGCAAAAAAAATGCATCCTGTTCAAATTCTGCAGCCATCCTGAACCAAGCTTGTAGCCCTCAATACCTATGGTTACTGCCACTCACTCAGACTGTAACTGAGCACTACTCTCAACCACTGCTATGTAATTCATTGGCAAACAGGATCTAAATCATCATGCTTAGAATCTTTCAGTGTTTCTATATCACTACTCCATTCCCCACTATTTTCTATTTTATTCACAAACTATATTACCTCCTTCCTTTGCTACTTTTATGTCAAATAGCACTAATACCTATGCTGTACTCCTATGCTAGCCACTTAATCTTGCCTAAAACATTTCTAACTCTTGCCATAAAATATGGGTTCAACTTGCAAATAATTAAAAATCAATAATTATAAGTGAAAATGGTTAAGTAAGAAGAAGAAAGATTGCGCTCACGCAAGGAAAACAGTTATGTAGTTGTTATGTCTCTTTTTCAGTAACTAAATGCCTTCTGAAACCGAAAGACAAGAGCTATGAAGGCATTAGAGGCATTAAATATGCCAAAACTAGAAAATAGAAGAAAGAGAGACGATATGATCACTACATACAAAATAGTAACAAATCGACAAAATTGATAAGGAAGATTATCCGAGACCTGAAGCTTCAAGAAAAGGAGGTTATAGAGTTAAACTAAACAAAGCTGTCAAAGAAATAGGAAAGTTAACTTTTGCTGAAGTGAACTGAAATAAAGTGAAGATGGTTGGAACAAGTGAGAAGGTGGTGGAGGCCAAAACCATCAATAGTTTCATTATATAACAGAGTACTGGGAAGATGGGACACCATGAGCATAGCTCTCATCCTATGACTACACTTAGGTAATTACTTAGGCCTCGAGAAACAATAATTAATTGGATTCTCATTTGACATCGAGTGATAAGTAGTAGGTCTGCATGCCTTAGAAAAAACTTTGCTATGAAACTTGTTTGTGAAATTTCTAGTACTGTACAAGCTTAGATAACATTTATAAAATATAAATGCATTGTTATACAGTATTGAATAATATTTACAAATAAAAACAGACGATCTTAATTTCACCGCATTCTCCTCTAGGAATTCAGATTTTTAAGGAATCTGAATTTATGAGGGAAAATCCTCTGTGTATTAAATCTATTGTTTAGAGGAATCCATTAGACAGAGGTAAAGATTTTTGAGAAAGCACTGTATTTTGTGCTTCGCATTACTATTTTGCACTATAACAAGCCGTACTGCAGAACAATAAAAGGAAAATTAACCCTGCAGGTGTCAGTCTGAAGATAGTTTTATAAGTAACAAAATATTTAAATTAAATATGAAAACCAATACAGCTAATACTTTAAATATTACCGACAATATGATTACATTTTTTCAGAGTAGCAAGAACGCTGGTGATATACAAAGCTTTATAAAATACAAAATATGCTCAATACTGAAATGAATGTACCGGGTAGTTTAATGCTTTATCCCTTTAAGAATGAATATTTACAATGTTTAAGTTTGATTAAAAATGAATTTGCTAATTAGATTGCAGCTGTCTTTCATCTTAGCCCTTAGGACTTGTAATCATTAATAAAATCCAGAGTTTTATGTCATTTCCTAAAGCATGCCTATTGCATACCAAAAAAATATTAATCTTCAATTAATTAACCTCCATATTATTAGTCACAAGGATCCTACAGAAACTTTAAAAGCAACTCATAGTACAGTATATACAGAATTTTGTTTCCACCATCATGTTAGAATTACTGGAGAGGCACTATTAATCTGCAAGTGGACA